>NC_141852.1:9550619-9850619 GCF_024713525.1 Acromyrmex echinatior | reverse complement strand
TCGCGTTTATAAAGCCGTGCAAAATCGCCGAAGAAGGGAGCGTTTGGATAAATAATCATTCTGCAGAGTGCGAATCTTCCGCATGGGGGTGGGAAAGAGCCGCCCGATAAGGTGGGCGAATAACGAAGTGGAAGAAGCGAGTCGTAAAGCAGCGGGAATAAATAGTCGAGCGTCAAGTCGGCGACCGAAGTTTGCGAACGCGCAAATCCTGAGGGAAGTCTTGAACAAGAATTCTGCATGATCGTCCTGTTCCTCTTCTTTCGATTCCGTACATTCTTCATGTAATTATTTTATCGTTATATATACAAAACAGAATCCGCTATACCTTTGAAAGTTTACAGCTTGGTCAGCATATCTTTTTCTATTGATCAAAGATAAAGAGAAATAATCTACATCGTATTTGTGTATTAATTAATCGTGAAAAATACCAAAAAGAATAAAGAAGTGCTAATAATACAATATGGTTACAATAAAAAATCAATAAAAAAAATCTAGAGACGCAGAAAATGCATATATATATGCAATTTCGTGTTGTATGATAAACATTATTTCCAAAAGGGAATAATCACATACACATAAATGTTCGTTGACGTTCTCTTTCTTCAGTCTCTCAAAACGAGGAAAGTTGAACGAAATTCTGAATGAAGGGAGAAAGATACGAAGTCAAGAATAAGTGGTAGAATTTACGTCCAGTCAGAATTTACGAGCAATACTTTCCTATCGGAAATTCTCGGCATATTCGTGAATATCGCCATGCATCTCGGAAATTACAAACCATATTATTATATATCTATTCAATATTCTCCTCCCTCTTTTGTCGGCACAATAATGTTCATATTTTAGAAACATAAACCGCACTTAATAATTCGCTCTAATAACAGCTTCTAATTGGCATTTACAGCATACAACATTTATACAAAACATATAATAAAATGACTCTCATTCTTGTACACATTTTATATATCAAATGAATAATGATAATCATTTCTTCAGTTAAACAATATTATGTTATTTTTATGTGTGATAAAATATATAAATCAATTCTTTTCTGTATTTCAAAATAAACATATTATTACTACATTAATGTATGCACTTAATAAATAATAAATTAAATTTGAGTTCAATTTAATACATTTTCTTGGATTAAATTGTTTAAATTATTTAATTTCATTATTTTACTTAAGTAATTAACGACACAACAACCATTGAGTAAGAGTAGTGATTAAAAATAACTCAAATTATAAATATAGTTAAACATTATGAATATAACAGTGTATAAACAATTAAATATGAAATGTTTATACTGCATAGAATTAGTGCTTTCTCAATATTTGCTTTTAAGAAGAAGATTTCGTTGTAGATCCTAACAAATTTTTTATAAGACCGCCTTCCATTGATTTCGTAATTTTTATGTTTACGCACCGATGAGCATTTTCCTGAAATTACTTCGTTCCGATGGTATTTTTTTTATGAGGAAAAATCCCTTGTACGATGTCCCCCGCAGACGCGATATTCATACAAATAACATTCAGTTTCCCGGCCGTCATGGAATTTATGAGAAAGACGAACCGAGGGATCGGCGAATTGAGAGACCGGCAATAAGAATAAATAGCGGAATATATTCGACGCGGCGATTCTAGTTTATAACTAATAGGAAATCCTGGAAGGAAATCTTGAACGTCGACATTCATACAAGTCCGTTCTTATTCTCTCGGACATAATTTCTTGCGTTTCTTGTAGATAATTCTAAAAAAAAACGTCAAACTGGTTGTTTTAGAAAAAAATTCTTGTGCAATAATAATTTCCTCTCTCACATACGAACACACAAAAATTTTAACAAAATAGCCTCATTAAAAACATCTGTTTTCATATTTTATTTTTAAAATTTAAGCTACTAACATTTTTAAGGGACTCATATATAACTAAAAGTCATTCACCAAATAAAATAAAAAGGTACCGTTTTCCTTCCAAGGATTCCAGTGTTCCATGGAGCACAGTTTGAGAAATTCCGCCATAGAATGACACGATGCGACCAACGCTGACCGAATTCCGGCCGCAGGCACTCAACGCGAGTCCGAGTAGCAAGAACTTTCGTCCTGGGGATACCATAATTTCGTACTTATCGCCGCAAGCAAGAACTACGCGCTCGAACCAACAATAATTAAGGAACAATGCTCGCTGGTGAGCACCGGTTGCGTAAACGTAAAAAAAAAAAATATGTTTACGTTAGATTCAACGAACGGGAAAAATAACATGGGAAAAATAACGAAAACGCAGCACGTTGACGTTCGTGTTTGCGTTCGATTCTTTACGAGCTCATGTAAGCTATAATAATATCGCGTGTGAAAAAAATCGAAAATCGATTTATTCGTATCCGATATCGGATAGGAATAAATGTCAACCTGTTCAAATATTCCCAAAATCTGATTTACAAAAGCTAGTTTGCGGCTGGATAACATAATATGCTTTTCTTTAATTTATCATATACATGAAAGAAATAGTTTTGTTAAAATGTCTAAGATTTAAAAATAATTTTGTTTAAACCTCAAAATAATTATGTAAAACGTTTAAACGTTGATAACAATTCTGCAAAAAGTTTTCACATGCTAAACTCAGCTTTCTAGATCTAATTTATCAAGCAAAAATAAAAAAGAAGAAAGATTAATTAAGAACAATAAAAGGATGTCAAATTAAACTAGTTTATTTTAAAGTTCATGTGTTTGTGCATTTAAACTTTAATAAACTAATTTAATCTAGCATTCTTTTATCACTCTTAATTAATCTTTCTTCTTTTCTATTTTTACATTTTAGTAATCAATTTAAGCGTTCCACATGATTATTTTGATAGTCTAAAATTATTTATTTGCATCCAACTAAATTTTTAGATACTTTTAATAAAATCATTTTTCCATGCATGAGACGCGATAAATTAAAAAAAAAACATACATTATTAATTATCGTTACACTGTATTATTTCATATTTTTAGAGATTCTATTTCTATCAAATATTATGAAGTAATAAAATGGCAATAACTTGCGCTATGCTAGTGCGATTAAAAAGTAAAGCCTTGTCATAAAGTCCTGACAAATATCCGTCTGGTCACAAAGCAATCTTGATTTACGGCACATTAAATTCGAAATTAACGTTCCTTCCTAAAGATGCGACACATCATAATGTCTTGAAGAACTTATATTTCGTGTTTGAAGAATGTAGATGAAATGAATTCAACTCGAACGACATACCATTAATTGCGTTATTGAACCGTATTACATTGCTTCTTTCAGTCAAGCTGTGTTCTTAATTAGCAAGCATCCACATTCGTCGAAGACAGAGACGGGGGAGGAGGGGGGGGGGGAAGGAGAGACTTCGTTAATGAAACGCCTACGGCAACGTCAAGCACGAAGACGCTGAAAACAGGCGGAGGTTATCCGATACGTCGTTGTAAACCAGGGGTATCCGCGGAGTTTAACAGTCTGACAAAATGGATGGCATATTGAATTCGTCACACACAGGAGTGTATGTTTCACACGCGCAAAAAACAGCAGGTTCACGTCAAGAGCACTATGGGAAAACGATCGTGTAGCACAAAAAACAAGTACTCCTGCCCTCCCGAGGGAGCGAGAGATCAAACATTTCGATTAACAAAGTGCTTGAAATATCAGATGCACAAGCAGTTATCCACATTTGATGGATTCAGCTAGAAATTCAACCAGCATTTGGGGAGATTTGCACGTCCCAATAAAAATGTACCGCGTTCATTTTAATTGTAAGCTCCTCTTTATCTTCCACGTACGATTGAATTTAAATGATGCGCGAGAATGTGTAATATTTAATTACAGGGAGAGAGAGAGAGAGAGAGAGAGAGAGAGAGAGAGAGAGAGAGAAATACGAGCGAGGATAGAAGTGTACTTCAACCCTTTGAGTACCAACCCCCGCCATCATTTTCTGTGCAAAAAATGTCAGAACGTTTTACTAGAAAATGCGAACATTTTAAATCCTATATATTACATATTAAATTACGCTTATAAATATATAATATATATTAAATAGATTTAGAAATACGCTTAAAATACAAATGTATATAAATATATATACTAGAATACCATTTATCAATAAAATTATATTAAGAGAAAGAGCGTTTTGTCAATGAACCTAGGATTTTCAATAATAATGACATCACATTATACCGAAATTTCTTCATGTAAGTAGAACAAAACAAAACAAATATTATATTTTATATATATATATTTAATTCCTTTCGTTGAAATATTTGATCAAAGAGACATAATAAAGCAACCTCTTAGTTTAGAATTAGCAAAATTAAATAAGAAGAGAAACTTAAAATTACATTTTAAATTAGTAACGATATAGTTTCTGTCATAATTTTTGCGAAATAATTTGTATAATAAATGTACGTACAAATGTGGCAGAGCTAGTCACGAAAGTAATTAATTTTTCCGTTTTGAGGGACACGCTCTTGCGGAGGAACATTCCTCCATTCGCAGCTAACTTTTATTTTTCTTCTCGTTTCATCTCGACTCCTACGCGTCGTTTTCTATTTTACGCGGGAGTGACAGCGAAAAAGAAATAAAATACCAAATGTAACCTAAGTATTATATACTGAGGAAAGAGGAGAGAAATTCGCTGGATGATGGTAACGCGAGCTTCGTCTTGAAAATAGAGACTCAAGACGGAGTCTGGGAGTTATAATTGCCAACGCGACACTTCCTGCCATAGAAAAAGGGGTAGGAAAAAAAGGAGAGAAAAACGATGAATGAAATGTTCCGTAAAAATCTATCGACACGCGTCGTGCGTGTCGACGGGAAATATAAGAATGACGGTTACATAGCGAAGAATAAAAACCGCGACAGGGTCGTGGCGAAAAGCCAGATTTATTCGATACAGTGAGGATGAGCCAATTGGCCCTTTTCAACCAGTTTGTCCATCGTTCTCCGTCGAATGCGTGGACAAGACAAAGGACGAAAATAGGGACCACTCTTTCCTCTCGTTTGCACGACCACCGGCGACTGTAATTATCCTCTTCCGGACTGGCTCGACGTTCAACCGTGGCTTTTACGATGGCCGATATGACCGGTTTTACGAGTTTCCGTTCGTATCACGGAGCTAAGAGGACGAAATCAGTCGCGAAAGCCGTTAAACCGCGAACGAGTTAAACGACCAGCTAAACGTGTCGGCCGCATAGCGTCAAGGAGAAGCGTGATAATTGATACCTGCCACAGATAAAATTTTTTATATTGAGGAAGCATTTACGATGCCCGAGTCTTTTACGTATCCACTGATACGTGACGGTTTGGCTGCGAAAAAAAACCTCGCGAGTTAGATGGAAGGTCGACATTTTTCGTATTTAATCTAATCGTTATTCGTTCAGTGAAAACCTGGATTTTTTTCAACTACATTTAGGATGGAGTGCGATCCATTTCACACTGCAAATGCTTTGAAGCATTCTTGGATGATCCATTCGTAAAATTCTTTCTTCTGATTGATCAACAAACTTTTGTGCAGCGTTAAATGGATCGCACTCTACATTTAGTTTGTACAGGGTCCGGCAAAATGATCTCCCACATTTTAATCTTTAATAAAAACGCCACTGTAAATGCTATTTAGATTTTATTTTTATTAACTAAAAATTTATGCTATGCCATTTGTTTTTATTGAGATTTTGAAAATTACAGAGTCCAAGTGGCGACCATTTTTTTTCGATACACATTCGAAGCTGATTTCTAAAAGTTTCCATCACTCGAGCAATAATTTGAAGCGATATTCTTTTTCAGTTGATTTTCTTTTTAAAGCTGAACCTGTAGTTCTAAAATTTGAAACCCACAACAGTATTGTTTTGCGATCTGGAACTGGAGCATGTCTACCAAGCGCGAAGTGAGTACGAAAAGTTCTTTGCGTCGTAATCACAGATTCGTTACTTTTCATAAATGTTTCGATAACGAAGGCACGATGCTCGCCCGTCCAATTCATGACGACAACTGAAATGGCAAGGCGCGAGCTACCAACTGACTACGCTAAGCTCCCCCTCTCTTCAGTGGTTCGGGGAAAGTGGCGGTGCAAAATGTGGGAGATCATTTTGCCGGACCCTGTATTTGACTTTCGGCTGAGAATTAATATAGATATTTTACTTAAATTTAAATCTTCAATTATACGTTTTGAAAAATTGTTTATAACAAAGGTTTTTTCGCACTTTTACATAATTTTAAAAAAATTACATAATTGTTTTTCAGATTTTAATTTTCAAAATAAAGAAAAAATTGTTCGATTACGTCAACTTGAAACAAAGATACATGAATCTAAATTACTAGACTTGCAAATATCAATTAAAAAAATTTCGGAGCAGATATCGATTAGGCATTAAACTAATAAATGCATTTCTTCAGCTTCTCGGATAATATAATAAAATTTCGGATAAAAACAAACTATTTGACTGTCTTCTATTTTTATTACAAAAACGTTAGTCTTTAATGACATATGTCGTGTTCACATTTTATTTCGGATCGTTTTGCGAAAAGATAGACCGACGATTTTTTTACGACACATCATAGTTCCTCCATTACATCTCAAAAATTTTGGTATGCGGGATAACGCCGGCATCGCCCATCCCTGCAGACATATTCGGTTCACGATCTGCCATGTTACATACTGTGTCCGTCCAATTGCCTGCGCTCTCGTAGCGAACGATATTAAAAAAAAAGAGAGAAAAGAGAATAAAGTGGAAGAGAAAGAGAAACAAAACGCGATCGACATTTTACCGACACCTGTCAGACAGAAAATAACTCTTGTCATTGTTTTGGTAGTCAGCAATAGTGCCGATTCTAAAATTGTTATGTCATAGATACAGTATCGATTGTGTAACTCGACCGTCGTATTTCGTACGACTGTACGTGATGAACAAATTGTACGTCATACGTGTTTCTCAACGTACCGAAAGTCATATTGTCGAAAATTAAATTCAATATAAGACACTACACAAGCGATCAACAGAAAGAAATCACTGAACCGCTCAAAACCGCTGATAATATTAAATGAACACTTTTATTTCGTAGGTTGTAAAAGTATAATGATCATAAATGTAGTCCACCAATAACAGTTATCTCAGATTATATAATAAATAAAAAGTTTTAATCGAGATATATATTTTTTACACGTTTATTTAACATCGTAGTTAATCGTTAATATCCTTTCTTGGTTAGTTACGTCGCAAAAATTAGAAAAAAGCCTATTATTCCCGAGATTTTATGCGTTAACAATCAAAAGGCAAACATCCAAGCGATTCAGGAACAATCGCGAAAACTGTCGCAAGAAATATATTGCACCATGGAGATTGCGCAGTATTACTGATAGCGTACCTCGAATAAGTGCATATGCACCACACAGCGCACCTGGGGCACATTTTGCACCTTAGATTATATTCAAAAAGTAAATGCAAAGCTCTACGTATAGAACTATATTTTATGAAACACATGTGAGGGAAAATAGGTCGCTGCTCTTATCTCGAAACACATTATAGGTATAACCTTTTCAGACATGACAAATGACAGTAATGGACGGCTCGCGGGACGGTAAGTGAGGAAAAACTTACGAGAAGCAATGACGCGTCAGATTTTTCATGTTAGAGATACGGACTTTCTGCACAGAGAGACCCTCCGTAGAGACTCCCATCGACGGCGGGTCTATCAAATTAATTGAAATTAATTAATTGGAACAAGATCTTAAGTTCCGACAGAAATCGACGAGTTAGTCGCCGTCCGACTGATGTTTACAAGCGTAAACATCAATTACGTCCGATAGCAATTACGTCTTGAGAACCAATTAAAGTGTCAATTAAGACGAGACACGAAGTACTTAACGATATTGTACTTAAGCGATGGTGGCCAATTGTGGTACGCGTGTAGGTTGCAACGCGAAGTTGCATCCTCCGGGTCGTTAATTGACGCCTCGATATTGCTCTTTACGATTACGGCTTTCCGCCAAACCATGTATCAAATTGCGATACATCGCGTCAATGACACGCCTCCTCTTTGTTACGAGAAAAGCATTCCGAGAAGGCTCACCCAGCCAACTGGATTTATGACCAGCTGAAAGCGAACTATCGTCGATTCACTTTCTCTTTATTACCGATATTATATTTCACGATCAAATATTATTACTATGTTCGCGATACCGGCAGTTCAAATGTATTAGAAATGTCAGAGTCCCTGTTATGAAAAAAACCACGGAAGAAACTCATCCTCTTCGTCTTTCTCTCTCTCTCTCCCTCTCCCTTTCTTTCTTTCACTTTCTCTCCCTTGTGTCGATCTTACATCTCGAAAGTCTTATATATTCTTGTTATATACTCTCGGAGCAACCTCACGTTGTAGAATTCTCTTCAATATTTTTTTACATCGAGATATTTTTAGACCAGTATTCATAGATAATTCTTATATTTTTAAGACCTTAAGTACAGTCTTAAGATGTCATAAACCACAGAGTATTAGGATTTAAGATATTACTTAAAACGGTCTTAAAATAAAAATCGACTAATAAAAATTAAGTAGATAAAAATTAAAAGATAAATAAATTTCCTAAATAGGCATCTTTCACGTAATATTAACAAATCTGTTTCAATAAAATACAAATCTGTAGCGATTTTGACAAAATATGTTATAAATTGAAATTCAGCGACAAATAACAAGCTACTAATAATCGCTGTAAAAATTCAACTACCGAGTTCGTTTAAAAAAGGAAAGACGAAGTTTTTGACGCTGTCCGACATCACCGGTAGAGTATTCCCTTCGCGCGCGAAGGGAAAACGTGGGGAATTTTTTCGCTATTTCTAGAAACATGGAGGCCGCGTACGGCGTTCCACTCAAAATGTAGCGATGATTGTTTATGTCGGCGATTTAATTAAGCTCAGTGTTAATTCAATGTACGTGTTCGGAACAACTAACGAATCATGGCTGCATCTGCGTGTCGGATTAGCAGGCACCCCGTGCAGCCTACCACTCGTGACTAAGAAACGTGTACCGTGTACATGAATATGGTAGTAATTAACCACGATTGTGGCGACAACGCTCTCAAAACATGCAGCGCATGCGAGCCGCTGCGCTTTATCGACGTGAATACTTATGCACGTCGCGTTTAACTCACGGACGCATCCCTCACTTGCACCGAGTTATTCAAACAAACGAGATATTTAGGTACTCGAATAAACGGGATTCAAATGTGCAAACGAAAAACATGATCGTGATTCATTCACGTTAAAAAAAGTTCTGATTCTATATTAATGACTCTTAATGAATTATAGAGACATACAAAGTCTTACTTTTTCATTAACCTTTGACTACAACAATGGGTCATTTGGATTCGAAGCAAAAATTTTAGTCGCGTTGATTATAATCTGATTATAGATGATATTCTATATATATATATATATATAGATTATAAGTGAAAAAACATTAAACCTTCCTTTATTAATTAAATAAGATAGAGGTTCACTAATTCACTTGCATTCTGTACTTCAAATAGAATGTTTTAAAACTGAAATATACTTTTTATGTCATACATATCTCACTATAGTTAAGAATTGATCTCACATTATTTTGACAAATCTAATATCCAATGTAACTGTCAAGGTGTTTAATCGATTAAAAAAAAAGAGAGGACGGTATCGACTGAATTCTGACGGAGCAAATGTTATTTCAGTTTTCGGGAACGATACGTACCGTTATACACGAAATGTAGCAGCAAGTAAATATCCTATACAACGGATATCAGTTCGGAAGCACAATCGCTCTGCTGTAACTCAAACTCGCGTTATTCGCCCGGTATAAGCCGGGTGGGAGGCGTTACCGTCAACGCGATAGTCGGGAGTAACTACATCTAATAATAGTTATCCCTCGTTATTCCTCGCTTATACAGTCCAAGAGTATACTGACAAAGTAAACTACTACCAGGTGTCGAAGTACGTCCTCGTTAGCGGGTTTACAGCCAGGTCACCATTGTGTAACCACGTAGCCGGCGTTGCATGCTGGCTTGCTTGGCGAATGTCGCGGGTGCACTATGCGCTCACCGTCTACGACGATATTATCTTAGTAACGACCAAGCGGATAACGAGAGTCCCTTAACTTTTCTGTCCGATCCGCGCCAGTCGCGATGCATGCCTACGTAAAAGCGAATCCACTCTCAAATGTTCCGTGCAGACAATCATTCCGATTCTGTTAATAACCCTCGTGTACGTTTAACAATGCCAAAAACTACCGCTGTGAGTTCGATATTAAAACTGTTCCGTTTAAAAATTATTTCATAGTTTTACATTAACTACTTTCTAAATCTGAATCAGTGGATATCAGTCTCAAAGTATGTCACTCAGTAATCAACTGAAATTCAAGGAAAAAAGAAAGGAAGTTTATATAATTCGCGTTATATAATTAAATTATCGACATTTTCATGTCCAATATCTTATACATTGAATGTATATATTACAGCACAATTAGTTATAAGTTAGGAATTTCACGTTTCATTGAATTTTTTTAGCTAAATTTCACTGCAAATTCACTGATTATTCATTGACATACTTGGGACTGATATAGGTAATTTAATTCAGATTCAGAGAATAGGTACTCAATTATCCTCTTTCTTTCTCTTCGTATTTTCTATTGAATTTAAGTTTTGTTTAATTTTATTTCTTAATATTGTTCGTCATTATCTTATATTATTTTATTATTTTTGTTCAATTTTCTTTTTATTACCTGACAATGAATTCTCTATTAATATTTACCAACTTGTTTTTATTATAATTGATAATTCTAACATTTATTACCGCTTAAAGAGATGTCATTTCAGGGCGCTGGATAAATAACGATTTATCTATTTATTTATCTATTTAGTTATCTATCTTTAGCAAAGATTTCATAAAATTATTCTATTCGATGAAATTTCACATGAATTCTATATCTCCGCAATAACAGACAAAAACGGAAGAATTTTAATTAATTTTAAATTTTAATTAGCTGAAACAGAATATTCCACGCAATTATTCGCCTAAGGTGATGTCGATATCCTTCAACGACCGTCGAAGGGTTAGAGCCATCAGGTACCAGAAACCCATAACACCTTTGTGCCACGTTGTACGTCGTCCATCGAAGGAGAAACGGCTACTACCCTTAGCGACACAAATTCCGGGTAAATAGCATAGCAAAACGTAAGACAGAAAACAAAGTGAGAGGATGATGTCGCTCGACGAGAGCGAGACAAATGGCGAATCGATGCTTCCATTTGCTTCAACCTGCCCCCGCTGTCGAGTCCTCGCCACGGTAGCGCCTCGTCTCTTCGTTGTCGCTACCAGCGAGAGGGTGACGGTTATTGTTAGTGAAAATCTGCCGCAAGCTTCCAACGTGGCACGGTGGAACGTGCCCTACACCACTACCCCCGTATGTTTCGCCAGTGAACAGACGAGGACCGTCTGGAGCAACCTCGAGGAAAATTCCACGTCGGTATCGGAAGCAACCACCGCCACCGTTGCCTGCGACGTCAACCCCATTGTGGCAACTTGATTGGTTTGCTGCTTGATACGATACACCCGGCAAGAGCCTCGTGTCATAACCAGCGAGAGTTCTCTCGCAGCGGAGCGAGCCGGTTGCCGTACCGCGAGAGAACTGCATCGTTACGTGCAGCAACGTCTTGGATGCATCTCGGCCGTGTCATCAAACGTCTTGTCAATCGTCGGTGCGATCCGATTACGAAATTCGGTCCCACGATCTGCGGCAGCGTCGTTTCCGCGAGGGTAAGGTATTACTTGCGTGCATCGCGCGGCCGATTTAACATCAACGTATCGTAGACGAGCATATGTTTATCAGAGGCGATAAAATATATGTAAATGGATATAAGCTGACTCGCGCGAATAAATATTAAAAGTGTTTTTAGCTATATTCATGAGTGATAATTTAATAGTACGTATGGTACTACGATTAGAAATAGGATTATGTGTGTGTGTGTGTGTGTGTGTGTGTGTGTGTGTGTGTGTGTGTGTGTGTGTGTGTGTGTGTGAACTTATCATAACTAAAATAAGTAAGAGAAGCGCTTAACGGTCAAAGTTAGATATTGGAATATATACTGTACTCTTTAAAACTTTAGACTCAGTCACTCTGTCACTTTAGTCACTCTGCAGAGTAAAATATCATTCTTAGGCACGATTTTTCATTTTCTGATTGACTTGTGATTAGACTTAATCTAATATTTTATCCAAGCTTCATTTATAATGTGGGTGAAGTCAACCTATTGGATGAAACATCAGGTTAAGCTTAACCACAACTTAACCAGATAATAAAAAAGTGGATCTTAAAGATTGAAAACTGAGCCACTCTTTTTCAAGACTGGGTCAATTTTCACGCTTTAGAGTAAAATTCCACTCCAAAGAATTTAAAGAATATATATTTATTTAAATAAATTTACATCAGATATCAAGTGTTTAATATATGTTTTTCTGAGATCAGAACCTCTGCGATTTTGCTATTATTGTGATTACTCCGTCGCGGTCAGAAATCCAAGGACGCGTTCGTGATTTATATACTTAATGCGGCCCACGGGCAGCTTCTAAATCCGATTTCTGAAGTCTGGATTCATTAGTCAGTGATATCACGTCCCCGCGCTCGATCGAACAGTCGTATCATAATGGACGGGGTGGCACACCGTGACTACGAACACGAGGGGGACGTAGCGTGCGACGGCGGGCGGGGAAGGGGGTGAAGGAGGAAAACGAGCTTTTCCCGGAAATCTCGCGAATTCGATCCATAAATAAGCCCGTGGAGGTTTATCTCTGCAATCTAACGAACTTGTAACCCTAAAATACTCCAGGAATAGCTCCTCGTCACGAAGTCTCTCCCGTGGCACCGCGGGAATCAAAGCACCCCCACCCACCCCCTCCATTCCGGTTATCCTCCCGCGGCTTTGCGGTTTTATATACACGATATAATGTGCGTGATATAATCGATAGCAGGCATTCCGTTGAGATGAGAAGCCGTCGGGGGCGTTGTCACTATCTCGCGCAGGATCTCGATAGGGTAAATTCAGAGATGAGCACCGAAGAGATAGTGGGAATTGCGTATGTGAAAGTCGATACTTCCTCCGTTCCCTGAAGATTATTATACATTTCACGTCATGGCAAAATAAAAGTACCGATAATGTCTCTCATTATCATTCGAAATGAAATCTCATAAATATCGAGGATTAACTGTTCAACCCACGCGAATGAATTAACGAATGGTGGACAAATGTGTTTGCGCAATGAAATTTATTTTGCAATTTATTTTCATAGCAAATCATTGATTTTTACAATTAATATTTATTATGCTTATTACCGTTTTATCGGACTCAACAAACAATTGCATTTGTAATCATAATTACAAATAAATAAAATAATTATCTGTCTATAAAAATTGCATTATATTCTCTTTTATCGATTTCTTTGTATTTCCCATCTTGAATTGAGAAATTGATAGAGAATCGCTCTCACCGAATTGAGAGGTGAAAAGAAGCGAAAATGTCTATCTTTCACAACGAAAAGACGCTAGGAAATATCTGTGTAATACCATCAGCCGGAAAGAGAAAGATACGGCATACATCAGATTTTGACAGACAAACAAAATGCAAAGTGGCTGCACTCTAGACAAATAATATGCATAAATTTACATATTGTGTAAAAGTTTGCAAATCTTGAATGCAATCCGGGCGAAAAATAAAATCACCGGAACACAGCTTCGTAAAGTGCACGCGCGAGATAGTACGTCAATCTGCATTAAAGTTCAGCGTATCGCTTAATCCAAGCAAGAACGAAGGCGCACTTGGATGTGCATGAAAAATCCTCGTCGACAAGTATACAAAGACATTAATAGTCAGACATTAATAGTCCTTTCAATAAAAAAAAAAAAGCCCAATTCTTTCAAATTTTCTATATAATTCACGTTTCGACAAACAGTACAATTACGCGGCAATTTTAACTCTATTCCACGGTACTTTGCCCACGCGATTCCACATGATGTATCTTCAACCGAGTCGGGAACTAACGCTTTTCTGTAAGCCGTATCCCGTTGCAAAATATCGTTACGCATTTGTCACCATAAACACATTTCTGAAGTGCTTTACTCGTCGTTGTAAAGGAAAGCCGCGTGACAGTAGCGACTGTGCATCTTCGCCGGCACAAGTGTACCGAGTTACCTGCGTTTCTCTCCGACACTGTGTATGCATCTGCGCACACAATGCCCCGCCAGTATGCAGCATTAGACTTTCACGTATTCACGCGGGACGTCGGGTACCACAGGAAGCACACAAGCCCATAATACCGGCTTGCAGTACATGCAATATGTACCGTTGCGACGTATCACGATGTTACGCGAATAAGTGTGTGCACGCGCTCGTCGACACACCTGCGTACGTATCGTATAGACGACATCCAGCCGTTACTTCCACTTAATAATACCCATATACAAGACCGATTTGTAAGATGTGATTTACGCGTTACTTCTTGCACCTTCCGACAATCGCAATACATCCTCGAGATATAGGATCGCTTAGCCATCCCATTGGCGATGAAATTTAATAACTAGTGTCTCGTAACAGAGAAAAAATACATTATTGAACGGTAAACGATTAATAGTCATCTAGAATAGTCAGTCCAAATACCTGGAGTGTTTTTATATTTTAGTAAAATGTGAATTATTGTTTTGTAGATATTCTTTTTTATAATAATTACTATATCAATAAAAAAGCATTATATTAATTAAAATCTTTGTTTTTTTTTAAATGTTGTCATAATAAGTTACTTCATGCATTTATTTCGTTTAATATTTATTTGTCTTCTACTCACTTCTTTTTAAAGAAAATTGTAATTAAATCCATATCCATAATTTTTAAATACTAAAAAATCGCAAAATCATTAATAATATATAATATGTAATTAAAAGTGATTTTAATTGGAGTGTAAAAATACCCCAAGTGATCATTTATGTAAACAAAAGTCAGGTAACTATTTCCGGGTTAATTTACGTGACCAAAATCACCTCATGTGTGACGACATTAATTGTGAAAATTATTGCCGAAATATATGGATATTTTTCTCTATTATATTTAATCATCATACGAATAATTTGATCTCATTTAATAATATATTAATTCATCATAGTTTTTCATTGTGGTATTGCCCGGGCGAAAATGAAATGTCAGTCAAAGTTTGATACAAAGGCAGGTATTCGTGTCACGATGTCAGTCGAAAAAAAGGAAGGAATACGTATATCGTTCAAAAGCAGGAAAACTTACAATTAGTAAGCAACAATGGCTTTTTGTCAGCCATACGACAAGCTTTGGCGCGCTCCGGCAATATAAGAGTACGAGAACTCTAGATCATCCGATAGCCTCTTCATATTCATCTTGAAAAGCCGACTGGAGCCGATATATTGACATATCGATGCACATGTAACTTGTTCTCGCCTTTTGTACATTTAGGTCAACCTTCTCGAGAATATGACCGAGATAATCATACGCGCTCTTTTGTCCTTCGTTCTTTTTAGTCACCTTTTTAGTTCATCTTTCTCCCCCTCCCCCTCGCTCCAGTTGTTAGATTTTCTTCCTATCACATAAAGTTCTTTAAAACGCCGATACATTCAGTGACATTAATATTTTCGGACTTTTATGAAGACTTTTGAGAATTTAAAACTTTAACTAATCAAAGATTTACTTTAATAGAAAATTTATGAATATAAATCCCCTAACTTTGAAGTAGATTATCAATAGCACTTCAACGTTTAAAGTTGATGCTCCGTTTCAGAATTGCACGTGAGATTTGTTAGAAAACCGTCACGATGTGTAATGCAGCTTAGACGACATTTTCTTGTCACGTGAAGAAGTTTTTCCGTAACGGATGGTGGCGGCTTCTTTGTCATTTCGAACGGTGAAAAGGCCGTGTCGGCTCTAACTCTTCCGTCAGCCCATGTCATTTCTTTTCAGACGAGATTTCGGTGGGCGATAAGAGCGAAACTCGCGACTAGGTCTTTAAGGTAAGAGCCTCCCGAGCGTTCAATATCGTCGGGTTTAATATAAAAGACGACAGGCGTCGCGGAGCTACTTTGCGCATCCTAGTCGTTCTACTTTTTCGACGGGCAGTCCGGCGTAATGTCAGATGTTAATAATGTCAAACTTTTCCGCGTTCTTAAACAGCGAAGGATAACATTTTGTCGAGCGCAACATCAACATCGGCCTGACCATTTCACTTGTTTACACCGATAAATAAAACATGATAACGCAGTAGTAATTAAAATATGACAAGAATCTACTTCCGTGGAATTTATTGCATTGTCTATGATGGAAACGACTATTATGTTTTTCCATAATTCCCTAATCTGATGTACTGCAACTTTATTAAATGACGGATGAGTTTTTGGTTCGTTCTTTAAAAGAATTTGTTGTTAGTTTTACATTATCTCTTAATTAAAATATACATCATAATTTGTGTAACAGTCAAATACATTGAATGAGAAAATAAAGTTGACATTTAATATTATTAAAAATAAATGAAAGAGCCATCATGATGAACGTTGCATAAAAGCTTCATCTAAAACCCCTCGTACATGTTTTCAAGGAAGCAATTAATTAATTACCATCCACGGTGACACAATTTGCACATGGTTGCACAATATTACGTGTAGTAATCTTTAGCGCGTCGCGGGAAATGAATCAGCATCGACGTTGCATCTCCCTCGGTTGCCCGCATGAAAATCGATTATTATAGCTACTCCCTCGTTCCGACAGCCGTCGACAACCTCATTCTGGCGGTTACTCAACCGATGCCCTGCGCTTCTCTCCCCCGTTAGATCCGTCCGTCTCTCTCGATCATCACGTTCCCGCGTTTGGAATCTGTACGTAGGCCGTACAAATTGTATCGTAGCTTAAGACTCAATTATTTGAAACGAAACGATGTTTCGAGGATGTTTTCTAACGCGAGAAATTTTAACTTACGCGTACAATTATGGCACCGTTCGTTAATACTAAAATCACCAATGATAATCTCGCTGCTGAAAATGTCTATTTGATAATTTCCTCGGTTTCGATTAAGTGAAAGATTATTTTAGTGTTATTTATTTCGCTAGAATTATTTGTATTATATTTTCAATATTCTATATATCTAAAATCCATTCTATATAATTCCAGAAACATAGTTGTAAGTGGTTATAGTTATAAAAATTAACTAATCACAGTCGAATATGAGGAAAATATTCGACTGTAGTTGGTCAATTCTTATAACTATAAATCATTTACTACGCTTAGATAATTGTAGAATGAGCTTAAAGCCTATTATGTCTTTGAATAATTCTAAGAAAATATTTAAATATTTACTCAATAGAAATTTACTTAATGAAAAATGATGATTAAATCAAATGATTTTTATATAAAATAAATATATGTTTATATTTAGTAAATATTTACTAGAATTATTTAAACAAATATTTATTAAAATTTATTTTTTCTCTATAATTGTAAGTGATTGTAGTTGCAAGAATTGATTATCAATCATAGTCAAATATTTTCCTCATATTCGACTGTGAGCGGTGTTTTATTGCCACTACAATCATTTATAACTACGTTTACACATTTGTAGAACAGGCACAATAAAAGAGAAGAAAAAAGATGAAATGCCAGAGCTAAAATGACATCGGCAGCTCCAGTGTTAACAAGCGTTCATTTCCGGGCAAATTAGGGCCTTTCCAGAGATTAGAGATAGCCGCGGGAAACGTGCCACGGTACGTGCTCGAATTTCGTCGATGACAGACTCTGCATGTTTCGATGTACGCGATACTCGCTCAACAAACGCGCGAGATTTGCGCGAATCGAACGCCGAAGACGCGCGGACGTACACCCGCATGTGCCGGTCGGATTTACAACGAGTATGCATATGTCTCACGCGAGGTAGCCGCGTGTGTAACTACCGTATTCCCTGTAACACGACGCATCTGAATTACATCGCGCGCGTCGTAGTTACACACGAGATGGTATACAGCAATGGTGGTGTGCATGCATACGTACGTGTATAAGTATTAGGCAAATGTTATCACGTAACGGGATTTATTTCACGGTGGACAATTAGCGAGATATTTATGTGGCTTGCACGGCACGCCATCGTCCGCGGCAGTGCCTAACGTAATGGGACACACACGTAGAGCATGTACATCGTATACGGTAACGTATCACGTCGGTGAGTCACGGTCATTGTATTGTACAGCGATGAATATGGTAACGTTACTATTGCGCGGTGGCATAGCGCAATTAAGACTACTCTGGCGATGGTTTATCAAACGGTACCTAGATTAATAAATTGGTAGACGTTTAGATTACTAAGTATTCGCTGTCATATCCCACCGCACGCATTCGTTTTAACGCCTCGTCCGAACGAATGGCACAATTAATCACAGAGCCACGGAGCGCGGTTGGAAAGAACGAGAGAGTTCTTCGTGGCTATTTAAATGGCCGGAAATAATGTTACCGGCAGAGAGACGAAATAAGGCAAAAGAAATGCGACTTTGTCTCGGTTTCATTCAGACTAGAAACACGCCGGCTTCCCATTCTCTTGCCGTTCGTCAACAACGTCGCACCAATTTGTCAGCGCCTTGGAAGCGGCCCCATTCCAAACGGTCCTTCTCTCTTCAGCTTCAACTCGGCCTCGCGGCGGCTTCCCCTTCCCCAGAGATTTAACGAACCGCATTTTCACGGTGGCGGTGACATGTCGTCGTTCCGAAGACGAGAAGCCACGAAGAAATGGTCAGGGCTTTGTCAACCTCGGCGGCCATGCCGTCAGCCCTGCCAGACAAGTAGAATTTCCCTTCTCAAGTCAGCCAGGAATTCGTACACGTCTTATGAGATGCGAGGTCGGAGTGCATAATAGGTCCTTTAATTATTAGCGAGAACGCTTTTAAACTCTAATAGTATTAAAAAAATATTTTAAAGAGATTGAATCTAATTAACGACTTTGGTATTACATTTACAACAGAATTATAAGTATAGAATAAAGAAAGTAACGTGACTTTCATATCATTTTTATCAAAAATGATCACAATTTAAAAAATATAATCTTTACTATATCATAAATAAGTTAGGTATAAAGATTACTATATCACAATCGTCAAAAATAAACTTTACTTCACAGTCCGCCAAATGCGTGTGTTTTTAAAGTTTTCAAAGAAATCGAAATACCATCTACAAGAGTAATACATTTTGAGTTGTATCGTTTTTGTAAATAAAAAGAAGAATTCAACAAAGAACATTTAAAGTTAAAACAGATTGTTTGATCGAAGTTTGAAGAAGAAATTGTTTTCTTTTAAATTTTAGTTGAATCATTTTAGCTGATCAAGGTAAATATAAACTGTTAGTGATTTTTCTTTTATTTTAAATTATGTCATTTTTGATGAATGATTCCAGATTTATTGTTTAAAGTTGTTTCATCCCTTAAATCTGAGATCAGACCGATATAAAAAGATACGTGTCTCTTAGATTTTTGCGTTTAACAACATATTTCAAAAAGAATCAAATCGTTCAAGACAGTTGTGACAGGTTCCTTGTTAAATCCTATATTTTCTTGTCAGAGAAAAACACTGAGAACGGCAAACACTGAGTAAGCTGAAACGGACGTAACTTTTTATTGCGTCAAATGTTTTTTTTAATATAAAATGTTATGATTTTTACTTAATTAATATTTATATTAACACTTCTGACATTTGCGCTTTTATTTGCCCTTGTATGTTCTTTTCTGATATGCAATATTTGAAAGAGAGTAAAAGATAAAAAGAAAAAGACACGCAGCATTAAGACGTTTCGTCGACTGCTTGTTGTGTTATATATGTTGTATATCACGTTGACGAAACTCTCGATGAATCTAGATCGAAGAGAACTATTCTGATCGGTCTAATCAGAGATTTCTGATAAAGGATAGCTATCGACTGTATCTCCTAGAATAACAATACGAATCCGAGGAAGTTACCTGTCTGTATATCATCGTTCGCCGAGGTATTGTTTTCGGAAGTTACACTCGTTAGACCGGACAATGAAGATTTGTTCGCGAGCAAACGTGGCGTGCGAGCAGCAACGTCTCGTCATGCGAACATTTCTGTAACGTTGAAGCTCTATTGTGTTCACCGCTGGGATTCAAGGGGTTAAACCATCAACTCTGAACGATATCGCATTATTATAACATACCGCGTTGTATCCGAGCTACAAAGAAAAATTTTGTTCTCCCAGCGCCCTTTTATGAAAACGTAAATAAATGGCGGATGTAAATAAATTAAATACAAAAAAAAAACGGAAAAGAATTTAACGTTTCAACGTTGCCTCAACGGCAGCACTAATATCCGCTTTTTGCGAGTAGCTTTTGCGCGTATCTCTCTCTTATCGGTCGTAAAGTTGCATACACAGCGCGTTGATTGCTAATCGAAGAGCGCTAAAATATATTCCAACATACAAGAGCCATTGCCGTGTATTATTTCACATGAATGTACGCGGGCGGAGCAAACATCCGCACGGAACAACAAAAGTAATATTTGTATATGGCACAGGTGCAACTAGCCGCATTGTGTAACAAACGATTTCAGCGGAGACACACCGGCATGATTTGACTTATTGAACTTACTCATTAAACGGATTTATCGAAATCCAATCGACGTCCTGTTTACGATGCTTTCGCGGTATGGAAATCGATTCGTATAGTTAAATTACCCGTTAGCGATAACGTCGTTGATGACGGAGTGGCTCGCGTAAGATAAATGAGCGTCGCGATCGTGGAACCTGATAAGAGAAATATAACAATCCTCTCCAACCTCGAAAACACCAGCTACGGCGTATTCTACAATTTTTTTTTTTTAAATATCGTCAATCTTTTTTTAAATATCAGACGGACATAAACAGAGAGATGGTTGCAGCGACAGCGACTTCGTGATTGATTTAGCGTTCTTCTCGGATGGAGGATCCCGCGCGATTTAATTAGCTCCGTGTTCCGCGAGCTACATCCATTAAATGCATTTTAGCGATTAATAGGTAATTATACGCGTCATGAGAAATATATTGATCAAGGTAACACAGAGGTACAGATTTAAACGATATAATTGCAGCATTTATAGAATAACCTAGTTTTTGTAGACTGTTAGATCTTATAAGAGATAAACCTGTTATAAATTATGCCAGATTAAAGACAATACTGTTAAATATATAATGTGTAGTGACAAATTTAACCTAATGTGAGTCACCGTATACTAAAACGATAATTAAAATTGACACTATATAGTGTCATTAATATAAAATAACGATATAATTAAGTAGGAGTGGCGACTCACACATTAGGTTTTTGACACTACAGATTTAACAGCGAATTTAATATTCCTTTCCTGTTTGATATTAAATTATATCTATATATTATTGATATCGTATTGTATTTTTAACTTATTTGCTAATTATTAAATTTCATCAGAAAGTGACAGTAATGAAAAATTAAACTAAAACCGGAAACTTTTAATATCAATGATTATTTTCAGAAAAATTGAATCATTGAAAGAGAATATTATTTGTAACAAATCGTAAGTATGGAAAAAATATAAATATTATTAATTTCCATTATATTATTATGAAGGAAAAATAGATTTTTATGACATTTCGTTCATAAACTGCAATTAAATTTTTGTTAATTTTAAACGTGAATCGATTTTGTCCTCATTCTAAATATGAAATCAAATTATGCGAACTTCGAGAGACCGGAGAATCTAGTTCCATTCGATATCCTTTACGAGCAACAGGAAGAGCAGGAAATTCGGTTGGATTTGAAGCAGCAATTTCACCTGGATAGTCCTTCTCTCCGATTACTTCCGACTTTGCGACACCTTGCTGAATCGCAAGACAACGTCGGATATGTTGATGAAGTCTGACAGAACATCGGTGTGGCGGTTCCCGTTGAGAATCAAACCCTAGATTACTCAAACCTTAGCAAAGGACGACGACGACGACGACGACGACGACGACGACGACGACGACGACAATGATAACGGCGACGACAGGATCTTCTGTACCTCAGATTGAATCTGCACAGATCGGTTAAGAGCAGCCCCGAGGTAGACCGATGGCAGGAGGTGGGAGGGTCAATGGGTGAGAGGGGAAAGAGGGTTGCATAGCCTGAAAACGTGGAAGCTGCAGAACGGTTGAGGAAAGGAGGTCAACGACGTCCTTAAGGATTTCGACGAACTCGAACGAACGGGTCTTGGACTCGGGAATGCCATCGTCGCCCGACGTTATCCCGTGAAGTATGAAGGTAAAGAAGGGGAGGGGGGGACAAGAGGGCAAAAGGCGGAGGAGACATCGAGATGGAAGACGATGGCAGTGATGGGAGGAGAACAGAGAAAGCGGGAAGCGAGAAGCATCCTTCGACGGACCACGAGTACCTGGGCTCCCGCGGGATCTGACGCTGACCGAAAGCTAGAAATAGAAGAGAAAAGGCGAAGCGAGACTAAAGCGATACGACGAGAGAGTAGCTGAGCGTGGAGGAGGGAAGGGTGAGCAGGAATCGGAACGAGAGAGCAGACGTTGCAGGGAAAAATGCAAAATTCCTTCCTGTCGGCAATTTCGATCGACGTTTCTTTTCTGTTACGGCAATCGTTGCATCACTTATCATAAAAAATTATAATAAATTGGAGAATCGTTTTTATATAAATCTGTAAAAAGATCATGATTAATAAGTTTTCTATATTGCCCGTAATCATTAGAAACATAATATTAATTATATTCATATGATCCGGATATAATATCACATGGCGAAATCGATATTGCCGCAATCAATTGGAGATATTTTCTTATCAATTAGAATACTAATAATCGGAAAATTAGCTAAAAGGAAATAATTTATGCATCGAAAAAAGAATATAAAATTAAAAGAGCACTAGAGAATAATGAGATCTAAAGACGCAGATTAAAAGAGGAAGGAATAAAGTGCTGATATATCCTTCAACGCATCACGAGTACCTGAATTCCCGCGGGATACGGTGCTGACCGGAAGCAAGAAACAAGAGAAAAGAAGACACGAGACTAAAGCGATACGACTCGGGAGTAGCTGAGTGTGGAAGGGAATAGAGAATAGGAATCGAGACGAGAGCAGCAGTTTCCTACGAAAAACACGAAATTCTCCTCATTTCCTCAGGTCGCCGTCGACAATTCCGATCGACATTTCCTCTCTTTTTGCGACAATCGTCGCGGCGCTTGCCGTGAAAAATTACGTTAGAGGATCGTTTCTCACAGTGAGTGGCTGTAAGGACATCGTTTGGGTATCAAGAGACAGAGAGGGTCGCAAGAGTACGAAACAAAAATAGCAGCAGGCTAAAGGTGAAGCTTAAAATTAGATAAAATGAGAAAAGACTATCTTTCAACGTAGCGATGAAGAAGCAAGGAAAACGAGAAACGAAGAGTGGAAAAAAAAAAGAAGGGGAGGAAGCAAGCAAAAAATAAAAAAGAGAAATGAAATTGTCATTACTATCATTAGAAAGAAACTTTCAAAAATATTTTGAATCAATAAATAAAGTATATACTTTTCCACTTTATATCTTTATATAATTATTTATATTAATTCACTTTCAAATTGATAAGCTTCAAAGATGTATTAATAGTAAAAAAGCTTACTAAGGGCAAGGGTTAAAAGACAAAGAAAGTAGAATGTTGCTCGTGCTTACGACACGGGTATACGAGAATCCCCGCGGGATTCGTGACTGACCAGAAACGAGAAACAAAAAAGAGATACGGCGAATCGAAGCTAAAGCGGTATACCGGAAAGAAGAGTGGGAGAAGAAGAATGAAATAGCGATCAATATAAAGATCGCCATTTCCGCGGACCGACAAACTCGATCCATCCCTTTGCATCGCGCAATCTCTATGCAGAATTCCCATTCTACTCGCTCTACCAAACTTTATGACAAAGAGTAAATATTTAAATTTTCTTGCATACGCGCACAAAACATATTGCATGCTCCTGGGAGAAAGCGCGAGAGAAGAAAGAAATTCGATGAACACCATCGAAGGTAGCGACAGGGGTAAGGAAAGGAAAGGAACATTTTCGATAGGCAACGAGACGGGATTTTACACTGAGCGAGCCAGGAAAAAGAAAAGGTGAGCAAGAATAGAGAATAGAAGCGTAATAAGTATAGAGGACTGGAATCAAAACGGCGCAACGACAGCTTTTGCGATTCTTCTATTCTCCTCTGAAGAAAATTCACCTTTGAATCGACAACGGTTTACGTATCGCGACAAAATCTTGTTACAGAAGAATAAACGTGCAGTTATGTCGAACGTGTTAAGGTAAGAAAGGCAGGGGCAGATAAAGACGCAGCGAGATGTCATGGAGAAGATAAAAGAGAAAGAATAGAAGAAAACGGAGCGGAACATTCTACGACTACATTCGTGTAGTCGGGAGTCTCAGTGCTGACCGAAAACTAGAAATAGAAGATAGAAGAAGAGCCGAGACTAAGGCGACATGACCAGAGCAGTGAAGCGTATAAGGGAAACGAGACGGCGATGAACACCAGTAATTTCGACGACAGTGTTCGTTGTTGATCCGATAGCTGGTTCCACGAAATCTTGTCCTCCTGATATATTTTCTACCCTTCTGAAAAACGATGAATAGAAAGATACTCCTATAATTATAACCCACAATCCAAGAAACACACCGAGTCAAGAAAAAGTCAAAATGATTTTATTTTGACGTTACGAAAGTTAAAGTGATGATTTTTTTGTTATAAAACTTTGACTGTTTATTGATATGAAGAATCGAAATAAAGTCGTTTTAATTTTTATTTTGATTTTTATGTGTTTCTTGCGAAGAAACACATTTTAGTCGAAATGATATAATTTTATTATTTCATAGTTAAAAGTCAATATGACGATATTCGATTACAAGATTTGACGATCTATTAATGTCAAAGAAATACCCATAAAACTGGAACAGTAAATTTTGCGGTATAATCCATTTCAACAGATACACATTGGATGGCGAGAAGTAATATCGCACACTTGTAAAAAACTTTCACACATAATGTGTGAAACACCAAATGTGTAAAATCAGTCATCTTATCATTATTAAATGACGAAAACATAACTATGTGGTGAACATCAAATTAAATTAAAATAAAATCTTGAATTTCCGTTTACTTCAATGCATTTTTTAGGAATTCTTGCCAAAGTAAAACATCGCGAAATAATAAATAATACGCATCTCGAATGTGTGTTGTATAAGTTTATAAAATTAATAAAAAATATAATATACGAGAGTACGGAAAAAGCCAAATATACCGCGGCGAAAATATGCAGCAGCGGAGTAATTATAAATCCTCTGCGAGAACAAGCCGCGGTTTACGTAGCGTTTTACATGTATAAAATCGTACGCATAACTGAGGAGAGGGAGATCGGGGGAGGGAAGGGGGAGGGGGAGGGGGGAGGGGGGGAGGGCGGTTACGGCAGTGCTGGTACAATGCGTGCAAGTTCGCGAAAGGAGAGGAAGTCTAGTGAAAAGGCGGAATAATTTACCGGTATGAACTGAATTCCGTCGTACAAGTTGGCAACTCCGCCCCGACATTTACGAAGGCTGCCAGCGTTAAAAGCGATATTCCGTAAGTATAGTCCAACTTTCGCCTTTGATACTCTTGGACCGTGCCCGTTCTACGCGCTCGCGCGCCACGCCGGGGCTACTAACAGCACGAACTTTTCCGGAGGAACGAAGTTCAAGATGAAACCACTCGTCGAACACGCCCGAGTAATCCAAATAATCGACGTCCCGACGTGCATGCACTTCACTCGTGCCTCCGCGGAATATCGATTAGTCTCGATGCCCCGATAACTCGATTCGACTCGTCGTATAATTTCTTTAAACATAGCCAACACGCGAAGCCGGCGGTCCACCTCGTGAATACAGCATTTACCAATGGATGATCTGCTATCGTTAAAATATAGGATTGAAACAGTATTACTGGAAGCGTGCTGAAACCCGTCCGCATTGATATTACGTTATCTCAATGTTATCCAGTATTACGACATGGGTCAAGAATCCTCTTTTCAAATATCATCAATATTCATTGGAATATTTAATTTTCCATCGCTCGATATTCTTTCAATATCACCTTACAATCCTCACTTTATTATTTTTTTACATTATTTATTTTAATACATTGACGTAATTCGTATTAATACTTTTTAAATAATTGCTTATATTAAGTTTAATAAATGGTAAAATATTAAAGAAATGTGTTAACAAATGTAAATATTTACATTTGTTAACACATCATCCATTGGTAAAGAAATATTTCTGAAATGATACATATTAAAGAACGATTTAAATTTAATGAAAGATACTGAATTATTGGATAATTCTTATTTTAACATACTTGATGATATAAATGGAGAACATAAATGATCACAGTTTCGAACAGACTTGTTTTTACATTCGATTTTATTGACTTACTTTTATTTGACCTACACTTCACATCAGTTCATTTTCAAACGAGCAACAGTCAGTATCTTTAATGTACTTAACCGGATCTTTCATTGAGAGTTTAGATTACAGTATTTTATATAAATTAGCGTAAGTTATTATTTGATTCTGTACTTCTTATTCACACTAATAATACATATATTATCTTAATAAATCTATTTGTTCTACAGAATATCATAAAATACTCGTAATGAATTCTCGTAATGAAATCGTTTGATACAAGTCTGTGATAAATTGAATTCTCGATCTCAACTGAGGAATTTGGCGAATCTATTTATTTATGAACATAATTAATCTATTGTACTATTGACTGAAGTATCCAAATATTCCTATCTTATTGTCATCTGGCAGGATATTTATTGTTCAAATTTTTTTATATTTTGACTTCACTGATGATTTTTAAATTTTCATTGTATCCATTATTCATTGTTGGTTAATTTAAGATTGTATTTCTGCGTTGTTGATTATATTAATTTAAAGTTAATTCAATTATACCTCGAAATAAGTGACAGTGTGTTAATTTTTAAGAAAATATACGAGCCTTTTTTACTCTATTGTAAATATTTATTCAATATACATATATTCTCGTAATTATGGAAAATTACTCAATAACGTTTTAGATTTTAGAACATATTGTAAATCTCTAGATGTTGGCATGTAATTGTTTCTTCAATAACTAATTGTGTGCTTTTTAGCGATTTCTTGTTAATGTAACTTTATACATGTCGTACTAAGTCAAAAATGTACACTAAGGGAAGAAACTTCTGCTCGCTAATCGGAAGAACAGTTCACGCCCGAAATCGACCCTGACTAGGACCAACGAAGCTCGACGAGCCTCGGGAGCCACATTAACACTCTTAACATGGGCTCTCTATCGCGACTAATGGAGGTTCTCGGTTTCAAGCACAGCGGGCTATGGGTACGGTACTTAACTCGTGCGCCTATCTGCGATTACCATGAGAGAAGGTTGAGTATGAGAGGGTGCACGTGACCGCCGAGTGTTTGCCAAAAGCGTGATCCACTTCCGGTTCAATTCGAGCGGTAGCTAAGTGTACGTTAGCACCAATTCAAATTAGCATACCTTGGTGAAGTGATCGAGAATTGGTGTCATCGCGAAATTCAAATATCGTTTCGGTAACAGCTGAGCAAATCTTGTAAGAAGACAAGACTGATTGTTTTCTCAAAGCTCAAGAGCTTATAATTTACCAAAAAACGAGGACTCAATCGAAAATATGGCAATTATAAGTTGACAACTTATAAGTGATGTAAAACCGCCGCGGCAAAATACGAATAATCCAACGAGTAAAATTTTAGCGAAATCTCAGTGAATTTATCTGCATTTCCTACGGCGGCGGCGACATTCGTGACGTAATTAAATATTACATGCATTCCTGTTAGTACTCCTCCGCTGGTCCTCAGCGCGAAGATTAATATTTCACGGCGACGGAGCGCGCACACGTCGGACGACATCCTGAGAAAAACATTTCGCGAGAGAGAAGAAATTCCGGTCTAGGCGATTCTAACTGACGTATACTCAAGTTAAATATCTACCCAAGACGATGAGAGATTTTGCATATTTCCTTATAACGTGTATACGAGTGTACGTCTGGGTAACAGTAAAATTTAAAATTCCAAGTTATTATCTTATTCATCGTTTTGGAATTATTTATATTAAAGATTTTAAACTTATCATAAATTATGAATATCTTAATTGTTGTGCAATAAATCCATTTATTTCCTATAACGTTAAACTTTATAAGACGCAAAAATCACTATAGCGAAATAGTAGTCTACTAGTCTATTAGTCTTCGTTACAGTGACAGTGAAACTACAATGAAACAATGTCATAAAGCAAGGAATACAATAAAATAATAAATTATAACAGATCTTACTTCCTGAAAAAAATCTAACAAATTTTAATAAATCATTTGTGTTTAAATGACACCAATTAAATATTTACTAAATATAAAGATACATATACATTTGGCACAAAAATCATTGATTTGATTTAACTAACATTTTTTTATTAAGTAAATATTTAATGAAAGTAAATTTTCGTTCGTTCTACTCACATAAATATTTATCCAAATATACATTTTTTAATAATATACATTTTTTTCTCAGTGTAAGAGGAAAAGCTGTAAGATTTTATATATAAATCTCTCCCATCTTGTTAAAAGTTAGCGTTCATGAAATACAAACGCCTAGCACATTTATTCCTCAGCACGATGTTGATAACGGCAATCGCGTTTGCAACTCGACGATGTTATATTTTCACAAGACACACGGACATCCTGAGTCGTCACGTCCAATGTGATCGTGGAAAAATCGTCCACGGTGTTCGCAGATAGAAGCGCGCTTCCGATTTTCTAGGATTTCTTCTCGCGCGAGTGGTAATCCCGCCGGGAACTAGCGGGTGTCCCATTGTCCGCGTCCACGAGAGCATAGTGTGGCGTTTATACTCGCTGCACCATACGCGAGACAAAGTACGAGAACTGGCGGGAGGTCATAGATCTCTCGATCCTCTCTCCGCTGCTCGAGATTCGCTCTCTTATGTGGCCGTTTCTTAGCTATAAATCTCTCACTTTCGGATTGCTTTCATGTATTGTCACACCGCGTGGCTGATTCGCGAATCTGACGCATGATACCGTGTCCAAAGCGCGGTGAAACGTTTGACGGTCAAACGTTTTCCGCCAAATCGTGAACAAACTATACAATATATATAGTACAAAAGACATTGACGTTAACTTGCAAAAAAGCTAACAAAACTGTTTTACTGAATAGAAAGATGGGATTACAAAATTTTTAATTCATATTATATATATATATATATATATATATATTTGGAATTTTTATTTCGTGTTTCTTTTAATAAAACCGCTTAAATGTGATCTAGTTAAAGAATCGCGTTATGTAGCAACTTAATTTGATATTAATAAGTTTTATTTAATAAATCTATATTATATACATAATATATGTTACAGTATGTATCTTTGAGCACATTTTTAGTTACAATCCATCGCCCCAGGCATGAATCTGATTTCGTTATTATGATCTGACTTGACGCAGAAGTGATTTATCTTTCTGCAAATTCCTGAGAAGTGGAAAGCTAGATCTTGAAAGATGTGGGTCAAATAAAATTGTAGTTGAAATCTTGTCCGCTAACTGGAGCACGCGATAATAAATTCAAATATAATCAAACGTTTTCCGTTGCGAAATATGCGGCAAAATTTGGACTCGCTTGAGGTAATGATTAACGTCATTCATTTCATAATGCTGGTTGATGGCTCGTGACCTCTCTCATTTATTATACGGCAACGCCGATCGATCGAATCAGCCACTTCTCTCGCCGCAAGTAAATCGTAGAATTATTCACAACGTGTGACATTCCCGAATGTCTCATGCAAATTTTATTCAGCATTCCTAAATTCAAAGTATATCATTAACCTTCTCCTTATATAAGACATCCTCTCGGAAAAAATGGCCCCTCTCCGTGTAAAATATTGCCGCGCCTAATGACAGGATAACGTAGCACCAAGAAATTCTTTTCCAAGAGATATGAACATTTATGCCAGAGAGGGGTGTAAAGGGATAAAAGACGTATAATTCAGCGTAATCTAGAGACGCGTAGTAGCTCCGTCAGTATTTTACGTCAGTGTTTGATACCGCTTATCGCTATGCACGCGTGATAACCGAGTATCGATCACGTTACATTAAATCGGTCGGACAGCAAGGCTTACATCGGTGCCTATAGGAATTTTTGAAGAGTGCCGGCTTCACAACGCCTAAATGTGTTGAATTCTTGTCGGCGGCTCCCACAGGAACGATAACGGAAGCGGATAGTTGGCACCACGCCAGACGACACCCCGAGTTCTTTCTCGCTAACTTACGAGCGCGCACCATTGCATCTACCAACACAACGCGCGCAAGTAGCATATACACGAGAAGATACGTGTTCGTCTAGCTGTGTTTCTCTCGCTCTCCCTCTTCCTCTTCCTGTACCCACCGAGTAATAATCCTAACTCGCAGGTTAGCCCGGTTTAATTAGAACGGGGGTTAGTGGCTTGGTAGGTATAGTCACATCTCTATTATCGGATACCGTTAGATATCTTGCTTCACTTTCCGCTCTTCCAGTCTCGTGCTTATCAAGAATACTCCGATCCGGAACAAACGAACCGTATCGACGAAGTTGTTCATCCGTTGAGACCTGAACCCGTTTAATTTCAGTAGGATAAATTTTCCCGTCCAAAATAGAATTTAGGTAGATTATATGTCGACGTTAAGTGCACGTCGTAGTCGATAATATATCGGGAAAGGCTGGCATATCGGGAAAATGTTTTTTCCTCTTATTCAAATTGACTATTAATCTCAACTACTAGTAAAGAGCACGCGAGAAAGTACAATTTATATCGACCAACGTGTCGCGAGGAGAGTCACTAAGTCAATATGTCCTACACATTGACTTAGTGAGTTTTTCTAACGAGTCGATATTTTGCCTTCAGCGCGTTTTCTTGCGACAGACTGGAGGCCCCTGGGAAACGCGCGAGCATAGCTATCCAATTCGATAAAATGGCTTTTCCGGGTTTCGCCAGGGTATTCCGAGTTATCAAACGTCGATCAACCTGACGCGATACTGTGCCTGGGTCGGCCAGCGACCTGTCAACCTGACGGGATGACCGCGAAGGCCAAACAAAAAAAAGAGAGAAACCTTTTATGTGTAACACGCGCGACAGGGAAGGGTCGAAGCGTCGACGAGGGGAGACAGACAATGCAAAGCGCGTCCCTTCTCGGATGGGGGTTAAGCGAGCCACAATGCGACCGTAACTTAACTCTCGAATATTTCACTGCTTTTTTCCCTTCCACTCAATTTACTCCCATTGATACGCCTGAATCGCGCAACAGACGTCGCGCCGGGTCTCTCAGATATTTTATTAACAAAACAATAAGCGTCTCTCTATCCGCCCGCGGGATATTGAATTGTCGTGTAATATACACTTTCTGTTATTCTAACGTGAAATCATTGCACGCTGCATAAATCACATCTTGCATTAAATGAAATGAATGGGAAAACGCGCGCAGTTTGATCGAGATAGCTTGAAGATAGAATACAGTATGTTCAACAATGTCTGAAGTACGACTACTTGTACGTATTTATACCACGCTAGCGACACAAAAATTATGAAGCACATGGAAAAAAATATGAAAGAAATATCAATTAATCTTCCTCAACTCCCTTTACTATTATTGCGGGCCTTGGTATCCGATCCGGACGAATGTATGTTATGCATGTTTACTACTGTCCACCACGGGTACAATGGTTTCCGGAATCCATTTTATATCATTTTATGAATTCCTCGGTCATAATATTCCGTCGGCAAACCGTCAGCTTGTCATTCGGAAACGATAAAATCTGTTCCATAGAAAACGGGGACACACCAAGATATCGCCATCCTCCGGCTGTTAAACGTGTTACACCGACTCGTAATAATTTCGCACAATTATGTTACGCATAGTTCGTGTCTCGACATATTTAGTCACATAAATTTAAATTTGCTCCAGCACACCGCACGCCTGCGGTGAAACAATACGTCCGCTATATGTGGGATTATTAATAATATATTAATAATATATGCCCGAGATAAATGAGCGCCGTAACAATTAAACAAAATAATCGTTTTCACTGTGAAAACAAACGCGTATTATGTCTTTATTGCGTTATTACAGTTGCGCTGCATGTTGTTAAAAGCTTGCAAAATTGTGCCTGCAATTACCACCGACGAAGCTGGATATTTTAATTAATTGGGTCACTAACAAAAAGCGTTTGGGCGAATATTGCTTTCGTGCTAACTCCATCACACACTACGTAACTCGACCGAAACACGCATTATCTCAAAAAGCATTATAGAAAAAAGAATAATCCATGTTAAAAAACTAAACTAAAACAAAATACTTCTGTAGATAATAATAATTCTTTTATAAGTTTTTTATAAGACTGGGATAAAAAATAAATTACAAAATATCTTTTTAATTATATTCTTTTATCGATTATATGTTATATGAGGAAAATATTAAATTTGTATTTTAAGTATGTACAGAATGATTCGTAAGGATTATATATTTTAAAATTTCATAATGTTTTTGAATTAAAAAGAAGAATAAATGTCACTATACATTAGAAAATGCAATGTAATTATCAAAATATAATTTATGTTAATAATATTGCGTTAATAATATCGTGTTAATTTGTGTTATGGAATAGCACAATGTAGATTTGAAATAATACTCTAATCACGTCGTGTTTAGATATATGTGGAAAATTATGAATTACACTGAGTATCTCTCTGTGTGTGTGTGTGTGTGTGTGTTGCAAACAAAAAATATCTATCAAAAATTTTTAAATAAACATCCTCCTTTTTATCCAAGTACACACTCACGAATTTGAAAACGTATGACTCTGCCCGTAGGATATTTAAATAATTATTCAATTTTATATCCATCATTTCCACACGATTTGATCGAAGACTCTATAAATTAGATTCCACGCACGAAAATGCAACGCAAAGAAGAAAAGTGGAAGTAGATAAAGACCGCCGAGCTATCGCGCGGGACGCAGACACTAAATGCTTTAATGAGCAACGAGTAACGGCCTCTATAAAATTTCTCTGTGATGATTATCCTAACAGAGGGATGGATTCCGACGGAAAGAAGGCAAACGTGAATGAAGGAAGGGGAGAAAAAGAGCTGACACATTCGCAGGCACAGAGAGGGCAATGGGTGGGTCGACTGAAAGAGGAGGCGACGAGACGGCGAAAAAAAGGGATATGGCAGAAGAAGAGGATACGACGGAAAGCGACGATCTCTCCCTCCAGCTGTAGCGTGTGCATGCGTGTATCCGATAAAGACAAGGCAGAAAAGCACCGCGGAGTACACCCATTACAGCACTCTCTTCCATCTCTCTCTCTCTCTCTCTCTTTTCCTCGCTTTAATGCTGATAATAATGCACTTCGTGCAGCGGCGCGCTGACGGCGACGCCATCGGGGTTAGACCGGCTGATTTGCGCCACTGTGTTGCCGCTGTGTGTTCCCGTCGTCGTATGCATCGATTCCGGGTATATACGGCGTTGTATACGGTAACGAGCGCGGCGTTTCCCATAATGAGTGGCACGATCGAGCTTGTGTTTGATACAACTCGCCTAATGAAGTAAGACTGCGCGCGTTAGGATTTACCAAAGAGGACTACCATGAACACAATTCGCAGTTAATTACCGTTATTAAACAAGCGTTAACGAGGAAAAATGTAGAAAAACCTATATACGAGATAAGACTAATTAATTATTCTCCGATGGAAAATCCAACGCTCGCCTCGTCGTCCGCTCTCCTTTGTTATACAGCATCTATTCGTAGATACATATATTTACGTGCGGCGCTCTGGAAGAACACAGATTCCAAGATATCAGGAAAGAGATACATGATGTACAGCTATGTTTGTTACAGATGTTACTCGTTCATCTCTCCTCGAGATGATTTTTCTCTCTTTTCTTTTTTTTTCCCCCGTACAAAGGAACAATCATGGGCTGCGGGTTATTCGCCCTGTTATCGAGAATAATGCATCTTGCAACATTACACGCAGATTTCAGTCAGCCGCGCTTTGCGCTGTTGCTACCATTGCACGGCATCGTATTGATTCCGATACAAACACCGTATGGCGCGTATATATGCGCGCGGTAATGCCGTTGTTACGCTAACAGACAGGCCGGACGGCATTTTGTCCGTCATATATTACCATGAGAAACCGACGCGTGATGAGCCGATTAGCGACCGTCCCCATTAGGAAGGTCAGCATCTACTGAGCGATAGATCGATATGCTTGAATCCATTGAACCTATCTCTAATCCGTTCTCGACGATATAATATGTGTATTCCATTGGCCGTGTCACATAAATTTTGTATCGCACAAATGGCACCGATAAAATTTAGATACAAATTAATTTCAGAGTAGTTCAATTACGCCCCCAAATTTAATTATGTATTACACGTCGTTATTGTGAACATGTAATTATTGTGTACGTTAATGCCAAAGCGTTTGAAAGGGTTTAAATAAAAACTAGATACCTACATAATGTTCAATCTAACTTTTTTAATTTTAATAAGCGAAATTTTGTGCTCGTCTAAAAAGTTTCTGATAGATTACTGCGTTATCGTTTTTAGCGAAGGAAAATTTATGGCGCTCGCGAAGTTGCGAAGTAAATTTTTCGAAGAAGATAGGTCAAGCTAAGGAATCGTAAGATATTTACAACTTCCTGAAGAATATTTTATAAAGATAAAATTAGCCCACGCATCTTCCTGTATTGAGAATTGCTATTTACGGTAACACGATAAATTCGCAATGAATTCCCCGTTCGTTCCTCTCGCGACAGAAACGCATTTGTCGGAATTACCGGATTATCTCGCGATTGTAGTTTGCGCCGCAATTCAAATTAATTAATTATACTTATCATCCACTCGGGAGGATATCTAATCTAGCGCGCACAAAAGAAAGCCTGAGTGCCTCCGGTAAAATTGTTTTAAGACGTTTCGTAGGACAAACGAGCCGAACGGCTTCGGAACATTTCCGAGAATTTTCGAGAACTGCGGGCCCCGAACCAATCGCATTTCCGCACGAAGAAAGAGTACGATTTTCAAGAACGAAGTAGAAAAGGTAGAAGAGAGAAAAGACGGGAGTCGCGCGACGAGAGTGGCTATCTACGCCATTAAGTCCGCACCACAAAACTGCAGGAACAGAAACTCCGCTGCCATCAGGGGGGGTCTTTGTGTTATTCAGGGTACAGATTCACGTACGTTCTTAAATGCCCTCTTCCGCTCTTTTTTTTCTTCTTCTCTTTTCCGTTCCCTCGGAGAGCAGCCCTTTAAAAGCCAGAAAGGGGAACGCGAAGAAAACACGACTCGATGTACTCGCGCCTTTCTTCTCGCGCGCGTACGCGTGACGTCCGCCCCTTTCGTGCGTGCGCGAGACAGAGATTTTCTATTACCGATAAACACGATATCGCGATAACGTGTCCCGCCCGTCGCCCGATACTCCGGTAATGAATTCCGAAACTTTTTCCCTCGCGCGTGCAAATTTCCATTTGCAGTTACATCGAAAGAGAGAGAGAGAGAGAGAGAGAGGGGGGTTCTCTCCGCGCTTACAAAGAACGCATTACGCCGCGAAGCGGAGTCATTCTTTCTGTTTCCACAGTTTTACTCCTAGTCTTTCGTTGAAAAAAATAAAAAAAAAAGAAAGAAAGAGACACGCGACAAAAATTCTGCTTGGTCACCTCTCACGCGTCCGACAAACATTCCCCAGGTGTAATTCGCGACGGAATCAAGGGGAAAAAAACGGGGGAGAAATAACTGGGTATTGCCGCGCGCGGCACACTGTCAGCAAAGCGTTGCGACGTGAAACACGGCTGACCAGTACTTTCGGAATCTCGTGCGTGGCATGCAACGACGGAAGCCGTTGAACACGACGGACACGAAACCACACTACCACTCACCGACCCTCGTGTGTGCCGGCGCTGCTCGGTTTTATGCACAGTACGTGTGCGTGCTTCCTGTACACAAACCGAGGAATGTGAACCTCCTCCCTCGCGCGACTAGGGGATGGAGACCGACCCCCCGGACTCTCTACCGCTCTTTGCCGCTCTACGCGGAGGGTTGATGAATTTCGTCCGGACAGCGTCGGATTTACGCGGACGAAAAGCAATGCGGAGGGCAGAGGGAAAAAGAGACGGGGAAGCTAGGTAGGTAGGTAATTGGAGCACGGTGGAGGAGGAGAAAGTCGAGTCGCTACGCGGAACGATACCCGTAATATTCTGTGGAGGGACGAGATAACAGACCGTGCTCTACGTGAGCTTGGAAGAAATATTTTCCTTTCTTGTCTTGTGTATATCGTTAAGTAAAGCTTCGTATAGTGCTCATGCTGGCACTTGCGCAACACGACGGCTATTAGCGCGAGTATTGTTCCTCTTTCTGGCGCAACGCCTAATTTGTTCGTATTGCAAAATTGTTGTCGCTTTCTGTGTACATCGCTCATTTGCTACAATGACGTAATTTTAAAAAATGTCATTTTTAGTTGCTTACAGGAAAAGAATGGAAATATAAAAAAAAATATTGTTCCTTTACTTCAAAAATGATGCAACTAAAAAATATTATTTTCGAATTATTACTGTATGAATGAGTTAGGTATAAACATTATCTAATTAATCATCAAAGTGGACTAACTTCGAATGGTCACAACTCAAAAAGAATGGGTTTTGTTTAAGATTGTAAAATGAAAATGATAAAAATAACATTTAATTATGTTAAGAATATATTCTTTTTGCCGCAATATATTATTTCGTTAGTCAATAACTTTTTATCGAATTGGAAAACAGTTTTCTTCCTTTTCTGAGAAACTTAATTATTTACTTTTGAAGTAGAAGAACAATGTACGAGTATACTAAAAAAAACATGCTTTCATTCCTGTACAATCAGTTATTAGTTATTACATCGAAACTGCGTTTGAAAATAAAATTTTTATGACTCAAAACATTAAAATTCACTCAAAAACATTCATTATACCTACATTTAAAAAATTTTCTTTTTTTATTTGTATCGTTGTTGTAGCAAATAAGCAATAGAAAAGTGATGAAATTCGCGACTTTCGGCATTTCTTTCTTCATATTGTATTCGTTTTAGCCATTTAAAGATTGAAAAGCGTAAACGTGTACATGTCGAGAAAGAAACTAAAGGCAGGAATAAGTAATGATGAAATCCATAAAGTTCGATGCTTCTTTCTCAGGTGCTCTCGCCCAGCTGACGTTTATCAAATTGATCTCGCCGGTCACACACACCGGTCGCGACAGTTCCTGCAAGTCAGTCTCCGGAGAGTTACCTGGTCACACCTGAGGAGTCCCGCCATCAGCCCTCGGCAGCGTTTCACAATGACGGCGGCGTTTCAACGTATAGCCGTCGAAGCAAAGTTGGGCGGACACGAGAGCACCGAAAGTGTGAAACTTCCTCGGAACTTTGACGTAGCCCCGACGTCAAATAAAACCCATATACATACTACATGCAACGCTTATCGACACTGTCCGTTACACCGACACGATCCGACAGGATTAAACATGATCGAACGCAAATCGGAAACTTCCGCGCGGAGTATCCGAACGCATAATGTCTAATCCAAGGACTTACAATAGATAGCGTGTAAATTGATTATTTCAGTTTAATGCAGACTTTACTGCATTTTTTTATTAAATTATAATCCATGTCTTCTTACGTTTAATCCTTCGGAGCTGATGATTGGATCACCATCAATCGTATTCTTCATGTTACATTTATAAATTTGAATTATTGTTAAAATAAACCTTACATTTACCTTTTTTATACGAATTATATCATTCTCGTTTCTTGAAATTAATTAGTGCCTTTTATATAATTAACTACAATATGGGTTTTTTAGCACAAGAGTAATTTCACTTTAAAATTTGTTCGGTGGAGTTCAGTTATTTTTTTTAAACCTTATTAAAAAAAACTATTTTGTAATATAATAGAGATGTTAAAAAGTAATCTTGAATTTTTTCACATTTTTCAAAAGCCTAGAACAGCAAAAAAAACTTGAGTTGAATGAAGAAAATAGAAATATGATTGCAGACGGAGAGTTAAATGGAGGTCTCACATACCCAGCGTCAGTAACTGTGTGTTATAGATTTTGACTTCGGACAATTAAAAATAATAACAGTAGCAAGAGAGAGAGAGAGAGGGAAAAAAAGATAGAAGTAGTAGTAGTAGTAGTAGTAGTAGTAACGGTATTCAATGGTCAGACAAATGTAATTTTCCGCGGAGACGCGAAACGAACCCAAGGCAACGAGAAAGTGGTCGTCCCGAGAATTTAAACAAACATATTACAGCACTAAATCTCTCCCACGAATCACCGATCGGTTCTTCGATCGGCAAACGGCCCACTTCCCCGATCCCTTTGTCCTCGCGATAAATTACACTTCTCGTCTTACGGCCAACCGGGGCCCGGACAATTGTCCGGCACAACACGCGTCATCATCATAAATCAAGCCCACCCGTTCCGCTACGATCGCATTGGCAGAGTTGCGCGGATTTTTGCACCTCCTCCACCATGTGAGAGGGAGGTGGCCGGCGGGTGTCGGTTATGTAACCTTTCCCGAACAACTTTTTCATCCACGGGACGCGTACCATGCCGTCGACTCAATTTCCCAGGGAAATCGCTCCTCGCGACAAGCTTCCCTTCCGCTTTTTGCGGGATCCCTCGCCTATTCCGCTTGAGCGGAAACGCGAGTATTCGTGCACCCCCCCCATGAACACCGCGGCCGTTTCTCAACTTTCAACGCAACCGAGCGATATTATTGTACGTAAAATAATTCCAACTCTGAATATTCGATAAACAAGCGCGGTAATATCTCCCTCTACGGGAAGTAGCTTATTAATTTTGTGGAATGTTTCGTGAATTGAATCGTCCGTGAAGGGAACGCGAAAGTTGAGACTGACAGCACACGTTTACATAATCTCCCACAATTTCCAAATTAATTCAGACAAAAAGAAACAATACATGTAAAACAAACGCTGGTAAACAATCCTCGGGAAAAAAAAAACATACAAACGCTGCTAAAACAGATCGACAGACTAATAACGTTGTTCAGTGAAATCTCCAACAAAGATTAAACGCACTTATGCACGGGCAAAAATCGCATATAAAACGTTCCCGCGACTGAAAGGATTAATTACCAGCTGAATCTCTCCGCGCGCGTTGCATGCGGTAATATTATAATATACTTTAATGAACCCTCTCGCGTGCAAATCATCGCTTTGCATCAACACAGTTCTTAATAAAGTGCAACAACTCGCCCGTTACTATCGTCGGGAATCTTGGAGCACTTTGCAGCAGCGTTATTCAACTTTTTTCCTTCTCTGGCGAAATTGGCCGCTCGCTTCTGCTGTAAACATTTTACATACATCCTCGCGTAAATTGTATGATGTATGTAAATTCCATCTGCCGATTTCCACGGACATTTCTCCCCCTAACTTCCCTCTTTCCCTTTCATCTACCACTTACCTCTCTCCTGTTTTCGTCCCGCCTCCCCCCCCCCCTCTCTCTCTCTCTCTCGTGCTCGCGCGCGCGCAACACGTACCCACTCGTGCACACGAATTTCCGGTGCCCCATCCCTTGTCTCGCTAGTTTCCCTCTTCCTTCCACCCGACCTCTCTGAATGGCCGACAGCAACAGAAATGAAATTGTTTGCAAACTAATCTGTCCTCGTGCCAGCTGAGAACGAAGCATACGTACATACGTATGCGTGTGTGTATGCACGCGGCACACATGTATTGCGGGCGTGTGTGAGTGAGTATGTTGCGTATATGTGAGCGTGTTGTGTGGACTCGTATGTGTATGTGGGCATGGCAGCAATATGCGGCCTCTGGTGGGACTGCCAACGGCAGAATCAGGATACCCAGATCATAGCCGCGGTAGCAGTGAACTGGCTACTATGGTAGATGGAGGCGCACAATTAAAATTTACTGTCCCATAACCACGTCTATCCGTTTTATCCGCGGCCAAGCCACGGAATCTAGGAGCTCTCGAAACTAAAACTGAAAACTGTATTTTCCATACAGCCGATTTCGCGTATCGATTACGCGCAAAAAACAAGAAAATAATAAAAGAAAGGCGCGGTTAACGGCGACAATGGAATACAATTCGGGCAGAAATGCATGTTTAATTCCGAATGCCGAGATATAAGTTCGATAGCTCGATAGCTCTCTGTTTACAGAACATGTAAACGAACTTCCGACAAAAATTCATCTACGCTGTGAACGCATGAATCACAAAAGCGATCGAATATTTTCGCAATACGGTGATTATATTTTCTTAGAGAAATTAAAGAACAAACCTGAAAATTTTAGGACTTTATTCCTAAATATTTCCAAATTGGTTTACTTCTGAAATTTTCTTGCACAATAAACACTCGCTTATTACTACGAGTATTCAGCCATTGAAATACTAATTAAAAAAAATTTCCCGTAATATTATTATATAATATAATAAAATAAAGAATAAAATGAATTTTGGAAACATAAATTTAAAAAACGCATTAAAGTCAACAAAAAATCATAATTTTGACTTTCATAACATTAAAATAAAATCATTTTTACTTTCTCTTGACTTAGATTGGGATGTTACTTGGAAACCTAAAAAGGACTGTCCTTTACAATAAAAGATATATAAAAGACGTAGCAATTATAGAGTAGTATCCTACGTTATCGTACGTGTACGAGGCGAGTAATTAGAATACTTTGCAGAATTTCAATTAAGTTCTTTATAGATATCGGTAAAAGCTCGTAAAAGCTCATGCTATTCTTTTACGTGGTAACGCACTCCCGCGAGCGAATGTTCCATGCACGAGCTTGGGTTACAAACGCCACGGCGACAATGCTGTCCGTCAACAATAAATAACGATCAATAGCTCGCGCGCTGCGTCGCGCAAAGTACGGAAATAGTCGAATACTTGCCACTGACAGGGGTTTCATTAAAGTCCGTGACGCATTTCAGCATAATTGCGCGCCACAAAGCGAAATGCGGCCTCTTTGTGGCGGCCGGCGAAATGATACATTTCGCAATGGTATCTATCAACTGATTTCCACTTGCTGGAACGAATCTTTGCTCGCTTTAATTAAGCAAACTGTTTGCTGGAAATGGCAAACGCGCGCATTCCTGTCTAATGTCGCGTGCACAATCGCCCACGTGTCCTTTCGCTACAGGTCCGTGACCCCAGGCAGTTTATATCACTGGCGTGCAATCCGTGCACTCAGCTTTAAGCCGTACGCATACCTTCGCTTTAACTTGGAAATTATTAAATTTATCTACTGCACAAAGTGTCAATGGCTTTTAACCGTCTCCCAATTATCGCGTATATTGCCTCGTGCCTCGTAATGCAAATCAAAGCGCTCTGTACGATATAGCCCGGTATATATCCCTGTCGAGAATCCGGTGTCGTGCCGAGGGGACAAATCGCGTAGCGTAACCGGGCTTTAAAGCGCTATCGATCGAACGACGATGACTGGCGGCGATTATTTAGTATTCGTCGCGTGCAGCCAATGCGGCCCCGCTGATTAACTGCCCGGAGTGGTTTCGTTCGCGTCGTCGCATTTTATTCCAATTGTTGTGTTGTTGCAAACTGCACACGCCGTCGTCGTCGTCGTCGTCGTCGTCGTCGTCGTCGTCGTCGTCGTCGTCGTCACCGACGATACCGTCGCTGTCAATGCATGCGGTTACACAGCATCGGGGAACGATCTCACACGTAGACGTTAGCACGATGCATTATTCAGACGACGGATCCACCGCGTTCATGGTGCAGTTGAATTACCGTTTACAGACGCGATTTGTTCCTCGGGCTGACTTCCACGCGACCGGTTTAACTGCGGGTTAAACGAACGTTTCGGCGTGGGAGAGATCTCTCGTCGTTTTGCCGGATGTCCTGGCTCGCGATAGCACCGACAAAGTTCACGGAGTTTTAGGCGTGAGCAAGAACCGGATTTATCACATGAAACGCGCGTCTGAAATGAACGAATTAACCTCCTCGGCCGCCAGTGATTTAGCGGCGTAAGCTTTATGTACGTGCCTATCTGCAAGATTTAGCGCCATATGCTTGAGTCTTGCGAGTAACTCGAAAATTTAATGCATCGATTCTTTTAAATTAGTTCTATACTGGTGGGGTATCGATATCACTTGCTTGTCTCGATCAAACATTATATTATTTTGTAATTTTAATATTTAAGTTTAACACACATTTAATATACAAATATATAAATATTCCGCTCAACCGCAAACGAGAAGCTCCAAACGCGTGAACTACGACTCTTTTATGACAAGACTAATGTGATATGTGGCGTGCAGCCAAAATGGAAACTAAAATTTTTCTGTCAGATTTAAGAGAAGACTGACGAGTAGAAAAATTCTTCCATTTCATTCTCAGTCGCCGCGACGCGTTAAAAATATTCGCGTTCCAGTAAAAAATTACACTTGCGGCTAACTGCTGAGACCGTTAATTGCAATTGCTCTTAAAATAACGCTCGATTACCCGAGGGTTCGCTCAGACAATTTTCTAAATGTGAATTACCAAACGGAAGAGGGACGGAGTGAGAAATAACACAGAGAGATACTGGGAGAGAGAGAGAGCGGGTAATACAAAGATGTTCCCAAAGCGTTTATCGCATTTAATTCTCGTTTCCACAGATTGTGATTTCAACATAGAGAAAACTATGTTATTTTTAAATTATCACTAAAACATTTCAATTAAAAATAAAATAATTATCTAAAAGTGTTTGAAAATATCTTTAAATAACTATGATTTTCAATGTTTCAAATGCCTTTTTTAAATATTTAAATGATTAAAATATCAAACAATATCTTTAAACAATATCTTTATCCCGCGTGAAGATTTCCCTGACAGATTTCCTTTCTAAAGCACATATCTCTATTCTCTTGCAATTTGAACTTTACCATATTTCGCAATCACTATATACATTACTGGCATGCGTGAATTTCCGTCGAGAGCAGTCGACGCACACTAAGCAGCACATTGAGCTTTCTACGACGCCGAGCAACGGCTCCAATATGGCGCTTTCAATTTTCTCTATTTAGCTTCTAATGAAGAGCAGCCCTACCGACTATGGCAAAGCGTGGTGAGGAGGAAACCCTTGACGCGGGCAAACGGTTCCTCGCGCGCGTTTCCGCTCTCTTCCGGTAATATTTCAGCAGAAAAGGCAATTTTCAACAGTCCTCTCCGGTGCGGTACGTAAATACAGATTTATCGACTCGCTTAACGAATCATTAACTAAGCGTTCAATTACATGTAGCTCAAGGATGAACAATGAGCGAAACGTTATGATAAAGTATCTCACAATTATAGAATCATATATTTTCTAATTTGTCACTCCTTAAAAAAAAAATTTATTCTAAGAAAGAGACAATAGCTAAGATAAAAAAACAATATATGTACGTATAATATATACGTACAATATAATATATAAACTTGTATATATATATAAGCATGTTATGAAAAATACAAACAAGTTTTATTCGAGAATATTATAGATGAGGTATAGGGATAATTTCGAAAGAAAAAAATGGAAACAGAATTACGATAATAATTAATTAAAATGTCTTTAAAGACGTACGGTTGAAGATCATTGAAAATACCATAACTGAGTGCCTGATATGGCGCTTTCAATTTTCTCAATTTGAGTCGTAATGAAGAACCGCCCCGCGAGCTACAGGAGAAGGGTGACACGAAGAAAACCCTTGACACGGGTAACCAGTTTCTCTACCCCTTGTCCTAAGACTGTCGTCATCCCCCAACGAGAGAACGCAGTTTCCACCGCACTACTTCGCGCGACAGAACTTATCTAATATACCTGCTCCCCCGCGCGTCACCAACAAACCCTGCCAACCCCGACAGACGGCTCGTGCACCCCTTTACGCCACGTACTCGAACCCTCGGGAAGTTCGTTCTTCCGGGGGGGAGTTAGAGAGAGACGCAGATAGAGGCGACGCCACGAATATAAAGTAACGCAGCTCCTAGTGAATATTATATGCAAGCCGAGGGCAAAGACAAAGTCGTTGCACGAAACTCTTTTTCTCAGTATTGAAGAAACGCGGTAATTCATTCAAAGTCAAGCGAAACAGGAAAATAGATAGGCCAAACAAATATCGCGGTTAGAAGTAATGCGATGAGTTTTTTTGTTTTTTACGAAGAAAGTGCATCAAAGTATAGCAATATTTATTATACTCGTATTCAGAATGAACTTTATGCCCAATCGGAATTGAAACACAGAACTGAACTGAAGTTTCTTAAGATTGCGATTTAAGCTGCAGAAGTATAAACGCATTAAAACTTTATTTGTCAATTAGTACCGGAAAGTTTATCTTAATAGAATTTTAATGTATGATTTAATTACCATGATATTTAATTTCGAACTTTTAGAGAAATTGAGGCAAATTACCTCAAACTAAAATATTCACCAATTGTAAGATGAAACCAATTGATTTTAAATTTATCAAAGAAAAAAATTAATTTACATATTTTACAAATAACCTGTCGAAATATGTTGAAAATAGAATATATTCTTAATGCAACTTGTTTGAAGGTCAACGCGTTATAATATTTGCCATTGCTGGCGCAATTATGAAATAAAATAAAACAGAATTGCGTAAATAGAGGTAAAATTCCAGCATCAAAATCTAATCACTTTTATCGTCGGCTCCGCCCAGAATGCAGCCATTATGGATCAAGGCGATTTAGTGAAAGAAATCCTCGCGTGCGCGCACGCTCCGAAGGTAGGCAAAAGCCGGAAGTAGCTCATTGCGATAGGAAGTCGGTGGGTGTGGAGATAAAGGAGATTTTCCACTATGGAGGAAAGCTTGTCTTGAAGATCTGTCGGATGTGACAGTAAGTTTATTGGGACGGATACAGATTGAAGAGATCCGACGTCCCGATGCGACGCGGAAGAAAATTATCTACTTCGTCTCTGAGAACAGGGTGAATCGCCCGAACGAGCTAAACTATCCTGTACTGGACCAAAACCACTTCAGAAGATCTTCCTTTAGACGTGTCCCGATTATTCGGCGCACCTGTTTCCCCTAAGCCACTCTTTACCCCTTAGGCATCTCTCTTCTAAACATCCTTCAAGAGGAATTCAGTGGATAAATGTTCGAGAAAGACCTCCCTCCTCTCTCTTTCTCTTTTTCTCTCTTTTATCTTCATTTGTTATGTTGTACCTTGTCTTGATGCAAAAAAATTTGTTAACTAATTGTAAGTTTGTTTTCTGCAGTTGAACTAGTGTACAGTTTTGGAACTTGAAGTGAGATAAGTATATGTTTGATATTTGGCAAAAACAAGAAAATTCTAGTGCAAGAAGAGTCTAATACAGGAATAAAAAACAGATGTTAATTGTATTCAGCAGGAATAAGTTTTTATATAAGTTTTTTTTTAGTGTCTTAACTTGCTATTTGAAATCCTCATATTCACTTGGGACATCTTAGTTTTTTCTAATCTTTTTACTATTTTAAGAAGATATTTTTTATTGTAGTCTTTTAATTCTTATAATGTATTATTTTAAAAATTTTATTTTATTTGGTAAGCTTGAAGGGACTGTATCTTAGAACGCCAAATAAATGGCGATTCAATCTCTCTGTTTTTGTCTCCCTCCTTCCCCCCTCTCTCTCTCTCTCTCTCTCTCTCTCTCTCTCTCTCTCTCTCTCTCTCACTGTAGTTTTTGTTTATCCAACAGAGACTATATAACGTGTGTACTTTTATTTTTAAAATCCTAAACGACACGTTACCAGAATGTTCAAGAAATAAGTTAAAAATAGGAAATGAGAATGAAGACAAACACGACAGACTGAAAATATTGCAATAAAATTTCGCAGAACAAGATGTGGGCAAAAAAGTATGTTTTACGAAGGAATAAAAATGTACAACGCTTCACTGTATGAAATAAAACAATGTGAGAGACTTGAACTTAAGTTTAAGCGAATGTTAAAAAAATATATATTATTTAGTGTTACAAATTGTAAGTAAAATTTAGATTATTTAAGGTTATTTGTATTTACAAAAATTTCAACACAATGTAATAAAATTATATATTTATATAAGTTATTTTTTTTTTAAATAATTGAAAAAGTTATTAGGTGTTGGAATTAATTCGTAGCGTTTTACAAGTGATTGGAAGTACTTTCATTAATATATTTTTTAATGCTCATGTGAAATAAATAACATTCTTTCATTAAAAACGCTACGAATTAATTCCAACACCTAATAATAAAGGTTCATTCTCTCTCTCTCTCTCTCCCCCTCTCTCTCTCTCTTTTATTCATCTTGGATGCGCATATTTTATGTAGAATATCAACATGAAAACTTACATAAAGACGAAAATAAATTTGTGTACGCACGAAACGCGTGTAGAATTTTTTTTCACTCATTACACTCATATGTGTCTTCCTTTGGATGAGAAGCTACAATCTCCAAGCTCCACGAAAGCGCTATATTTTTCTCTCCCGCCGAGTAACACGAGAGCGACTTAATTCCTTGCCCGCGCGCGCCGCGCTTCGTGAACCCGATATATCCGTGTCGTGTAAGTATATTAAATAAGAACTCGCGTGAGAGAGGAAGGATGAAGAATGCCGTGGAAGATTTCTTAGGAGATCGTTCACAGGCAGGCTCAAATTACGACACGTATTGCCGTTCGAATCTGCCGGATCATCAAACAACTTGTCTAATACAGATGCGCGCGTGCGTGTTCGCGACGTTGCGCGCGAAGGGATGGACTTCTACAACAATCTAAATCTCATCCTTTCGCAGCACCCGAGAGGGTTTGGATTTCCTTTTGAGGACGTCGGATGTAACTGAACACGTCGGATACCAGAACCGAGGGTTTAACGACAACGTCTCGATAGTAACTCGGTTCGTTCACTTCCGAGGTGTCACTCCACCGCAGTTCTATTAATGCTGCCCGAGTTGTCGCTTCTTTGGTATCCATCGTCGAATCGTACACTTCCTATCATATTCGCGAGAGAGACAATCGGTATTCTCGCACGTATACCCGGACGCAGAACAATTCGTGCTTTATTTGCGGCAGTACAATTCGCGCTCTATTTGCCGTTAATTAAAAGCAGCAACGGCAGCTAATACTTCATGCTCTAATAATCTGCACTCCAATTGATTATAATATTTAATAATTCACAACGTTCAAATATCAATATTTAAACCAAAGCAATGTTATTGGACATCCGTCGCTTAAGTTCGATCAGTAGAATACTGATATATCAATTCTGTTTGACCCACTGACATATTATCGATTCGGTATATCAGTAATGTAGCTTGTTAAACGGGAATAATTAGGTCTGTGAGTTTCCTTGTTACCGAATAGCACTATCTTACGGTCGTAAACGATAATCCTAATGCAACATTGAATTTAATTAGCCATATAACGATTAAATGTATTGCGAAACTAGATATTATCTAAACTACGTCATATAAGTGTCAGAATTTCGGGATTCCTGTCTTGTCAAGTATATTATATCTCGCGATCGACGAAGCTGAACGCAAACGTACGGAAATCAGGCAGACGTTTGTCATTAGCGGCGCGGAAACCGGGTTTAAAGTAGTCGGAACTCGGTCTGATGGGTTAAAAGAAGACAAGGCAGGCTGCTGTAGAAAAGGAGTGAAAGAGGGTGTAAAGAGGATTGGGGCCGAAGCAAGTTTCCGAGAAAGGGTAGCGAAGAGTGAGATTTAATAAAAGATTACTATGTGCCCGAACGATATACCTGTTCGACTTTGTAGGATTTAAAGAGTAAAGTCGCGCGATTCCATCTGGAGTTCCATTTTTAGCCTTGAGACCCTTGAATCCCACAAGTCCATATCTTATTTGAAACGCATCATACGTAATATTTAATAATAACATCGATCGATTAGCAGCGTCTCATAGAAACATATCGATATTATCTACACAGCATGGAAAATACATCACGCCCGGCATTGTAAATTACATCCTAGAATCTTCCTTCCGGTTTATTAAAGGACTTAACTCCCTTCGCGGATGTAATCTGAACTTCATTATTTAAAATTCAGCCGGTGCAGCGATTGCATTCTCGCGCGGGACGACCGCATGAAAGATTCAGACCAGGGTCGTGCCGAGAGAAATTGACCGACATAAATTATTTCAGTATTCTCTTGGCGCGGCGAACGCGGAAACTCGGTCGAATGATGCTTACAATTTTAAACGCGCAGCACGCGCAGTCTCTGCATAATATAAGTAATTCCTGCGGCAAAGAGCATCATCCGTCGTAACGAAGGAGCCGTTTAACGCGAGCTTGTCGAATAACGGTCTGATTCCCGCGAGAGGGTACGTATATAAATGCTTCCTGTGAATAGAATAGTCGCACCGGTGAATGATCGATTAAGGAATACTATTAAATAATTCAAACCATTTGCAAAATGTAAAATCATTAGTGACCTTTTATCAATTATGAATTTCCTTTTACATTTATACGACAAATATCTCTTTCGCGACACGACCTATAAATACTTTAGCCAAACGGAATTCTAACGCCTACATATTTCCGCTTGACATTCAAGGATGCTCTCCATCGTTCCGTTTATCTCCGAAATCTCGGAAACCACCGGCCAGAGATATCGTTTATGCTACATGCACAAGGCATGAGAGAACGGCGAGAAGGAGCCGTAAGCATTCTCTTAGTCTGCTCGCTACCTCTTTTCAAGGGATTCTCTTTCTCTCTCACTCTTTCTTTCTCTTTCTTTCTCTTTCTCTCGCACCTATCTCCGGCTCACGAAACTTTCCTCGTAAAATCACTACGAAGATTTCATTAAGCGAACGCTTACTCGTCATCTGTTCCGAGATAATGGACCTCCCTGGCGTCTGGGCGAGAGAAAAAGAGAGAGACGTATAGAAATAGAGCGCTCTTATATATAGAGCGAGCGAGCTAGAAAGGACAGGAGCCGCAAAGAGGGTAACAAGAATCGCGAAAGCTGTCGACAAAATGAGTTTATCCCAACGTTAGGATAGCGACAAAGATCATAGAGAGAACCATATGAGAACCGCTAGATTTTATCGACACTTCTCAATCTTCTCTTTTTTTCATGGCATACAACAAAACATGTTATTAAGCACAAGCATAAAAAATCTTAGCGACATAAATTTATAGAATCAGTTGATTTATATTTCAGTATTTATAGAAACACTTAATATTTATATTATAAAAATACAGAAAAAGAGAGCGAAAAAGAGAAAGGGTGTAATTTACTTTTGACAAAAAAAATCAAAAATTTATAAATCCTATAAAAATATAACATCGAATTCAATATATGGATGTTTTCAATAATACAATATAATATAATTTTTATTTAAATTGAAAATCGCTCTATTCAAATTTATTTTAATTAATCTAATAAAATGATCCACGATGTTCAGATATTTATACTAACTTCAATTCTCCAAATGCACATTTAGGCGTCATGCTTAATTGTCACGAATGGCTCAGCATTCCATCATGTTCAACCGTGACCGAGTTTCGCGTCACGCTCGGAATTTTTCGCTCGACCTGGCAAGCGATGAAATACCTATTACGGCAATTTAAAATGCTCATGGCACGCTTAAAGTGTAATGACTGCTTCCGTTTCCGGCATTCTGTAAAGATTCGACCGGCCTCCCGTCCGCGATGACTTGCTAACACATTAAGAATGCACTGATCAGCAAGATTAATCATGGTGAACCAAGAAGTTCGCAGCAAGACAAACGTAACGCTAGCTAAATGAACTCGTTCGAGGTTTATTAGAAATGATTCATTTGACTTTGTTATCTCTGTGTTAGTATACTAAAAGTTTTGCTCAGAGAAAATCTCACTGCTCCTTTTTTTCAAACATTTATATCAAATTCACTCGCAATCGACAATTTTCACTACTAAGATGTTTATTACTAAAAGAGCAACGAATTATTTGAAAATTTTATGTAATAATATTCTGATTAATTATATAATTATCAATTATTATAGAATTCTGGAGATGTTATCAGTATTAACCCTCCACCGGCAACATGAATTATTGTATCATCAATAATAGGGGTCTTTGAGAAATAGAGCAAATTTTTCATTGTCTCGAATTATACGAAAAGTCTGAAAAAATTTTATTATACTTATCAAAGTTTCAACAACGAATTTTTATCATCATAAAAGTCGGATTGCAATTTATTTATTTTTACAGGTTAAAATCTATCAAAATTCACAAAACATCGACAGTATCTTTAAAGATCCCAGGTGTTGGAGGAGGTTTAGACAAAATAATATTGTTATAAATATCGTTGAATTATTAGATTTAATATTAACGAGAAAGATAAGCACGGTGGTGTTTTACACTGATAATCTCAACATGTAAAAGCGGTTACTACACTGATTATACTTATTTCACTTTATTTACGATGTTACCTCACGTAAAGTTCTTATAATTTTACTGTTCCTTTCTTTATATTATATTTCGATCTCAATCTTAACATTAACTTGGCTTCGTGCAGATGATCGACAGGTTCGCGTACACGGCATAAACTGATTAAAGTGTCATTTCCGTATGCCAGTGACATTAGAAGTCGGAAATCCAGAGACTTTCGGTCGGTCTTCGTGCGACACGCGATCCACGACACGTGGTACATTTTAACGAGCCTGTGCTCTGTGCACCCACGTGATTTCAGCACAATACACGAGTACTCCATTATTCGTACCGAATGCCAAATATTCATTAAGCCGAAGCAAATGTCATACCGCGCAAATGACAATACGGCCGTCATGACAATACGCAGCAACCGCAAATGGTAAGGTATGCGCAAGATCGCTCGTATTGTAATATTTCGAGTATTCCCTTATCTAATTTAAAAATCAACGTTTCTGATTGATTTTCAAATCGAATTTCATCACATTGTCCAAAGTGATAATCATGAGATTATATAAATTATTACTGCGATATTGCTTAACCCGATTATTCATCCCATGTATAGCGCTAAGGACAGACCCTATGAATACCCGCGTGTGCACGCATGACAATTCACGCACCCATGACAATTCACTGCATTCACCAAGTACATACACTTGGCAGTGCATACTTGGGTGGGTAACGCACGTGAATACATACATTGGAATACATACCAATGCGCTGCTTGAATTCTAATGGTGACATCAAGTTTGTGCACACTGCACGTTAGTGTATGCACACCCCGCTGCTGTATACGTGCACGAGAGTGTGTGCGTGAAAGGACATCAAGGAGCGTGTCTGCTTGCAGACTAATCGAGTCTAATGAGTCCGCGCCCCGCGAGTGGAGATTAAACCCACCGGTTACAGAACGGTTAAATGACAGCGTAGTAAATCGCGCGGTAACTTCAGCGGTTTCTTTAAGGAAAAGAAAAGCTAAATAGCCCAAACGCAATGTGCCCTGCACATCGTTTAATCCTTCAGCCAAGTTACTTTGATATAGCAATTGATATTACATTTTGACTATAAATTCTGATAGATAAATTTAAATCTGTAAAAAATAAATAAAATACAATTTGACTTCTATGATAGGAAAAACTCGTTAAAGCTTTCATAAGTATATAAGAATTTTTTAAATTTTTATACAGTTCAACTGCGTAAATTCTTTAGGGTGAATTTCATTTTAAAGAGTGAAATACCATTCCAAAGAATTTAGAGAGAATTCAATTATACAAATAAAGCTCAAAGATCCTCAAGTTAAAATCATTCACCTTCGGTGAAAGGTGCAAAATTCCATATAACTGATGGAGGATTAATAATTTTACACACAACGTTTATTCCATGTGTGTCCGCGCAGAGAAAACGAATGGATCCGCGAATGGATCGTCAACTAACCATACGTTAGATCGCAATTTGTACACCACAGTTAATAGTCGCGAAAAGCCACGAGCAAAAATCCACGTTGAAAAATCTGATGCATGCGTTGGATTGAAATTCAATTAACCCAATTTACATGGACCGACATTCATTATCGGTGCCCTGCATTTATACGAGCTCGCGCTGAGTCGGACAAAACGAGCCATGATTAGCGTCAAGCATTAAAAACGCACGTGCAACAGACAAAATCTAATTAATTGTCGGAGAGAAATCGCAAATTCATTAGCATAAGTGTGATGGAGCGTTACCGGGATAATATTTCGTTAAATCGCAGATCGACGATCGATTTCACGGAGATTAAATCCGACGTGCCCTAAATAAACTAAAGTCGACGTATCTGCATGATAACATTGAACGAGAGAAGCTATACGCGGAATCGTTATGCTGTCGCAAACTGCGAGGGTTAAATGCAACGGGCGTACTTAAATAATGCATAGCAACGTTTTACAACAAGCATCCGTCATCAGATATGCAAATCGTTCGCGCAACAAGCGATAAATTTGCATCCTTTTTGCATATATTAACCGCACAATTACTGGCACGGTAGTATCTTTCTAGCGGATACAGCCGCTAGTATCTGCGCATAATCCTAATAACTCGTGAAACGTTTCGAAATAGGAGATACCGCTCGAGTGTTTAAAGTCGACCGCCGCTCGTAGGAATTGGTTGTAACGCAAAGAGAACATATTTCATCTTACACGTCGCCAACTAAGTGCTCCTCGTCGCGAGCACCGTTCTTGTCGAAAGCTGGATGAAGCGTACGTGCGCCCTTTTCAAAGGTTGCGCTTTTATGCAACTTGATGGTGGAGTCTTAGCTCTAGGCGGTTCCAAGAGAAGATTGAAAATATGGAATCTAAACCGAGACTTAACCCAGTTCGTGTCTCGCAGTTTTTCACTACTTAAAAGTCTCGGATGCTTCCCCAAGCTCGCCCACTCGCTTCCCAAAATCTGCATTTTTCAGCAGCGCTGTTAACATTATGGTATTACAGCATGATGACGTTGCTTTTTTTTTTTAATCATGCATTAAATCCTGACTTTCCATAATAACAACATACAGATTCGATTGATTTGTAATAAGTTTCAATATGTCGAACAATTATTCACGCATCAATTCTTGAAGCGTTTGACGAGTTTACCACAATAACGACGTACTAATAAAGTAAGCAATCAAAGCTGGGTCAACCATTAGTAAATAACTACCCTCGAAACTCCATATAATTCGATAGAGCGAAAATGCGGGAATTCATAGGGTAATAAAACACAATTATCCGCGAATGGTTATGTCGGGGATACAAATTGCAGAGATACGCGAGGGTCGAAAGGATGGAAACGAACGGGAGGAAAGGATCAGCCAAGTCCATAATATCGTTAGAAAGTTCGCACCATTGAGATATGAATACAAAGCAGCGTTGTCTCATGCAAGCCTTACATTCGCGTATATTACATATACACGCAAGCATATGTATATGTACACACACACGCACACACACATATTAATGCAAGCACATTGCGGTATAGTGGGTCAGTTCGGAGGGTGTACTTGGGAATCGAGCGAACATACGGGACCGTTCTCTTCGTAAAGTGGATTACACCGATTACAGGACGAACTTAATTAAGGACTGCCACATAAATAACCTTCACCTTCCACGCTGTCAAGTGCGCGAGTTACGCGAGTAATCCGCGCGCAGTTCGAATTCTTCGCGTCTTCCACCTTTAATCCTGCCGGCGCGACACGCGCTGAGAAAAAAGAAGCACTACTAACGATGAGAACGGAGAGAAAAGGGCGAACGAAGATTATTCCTAATTATGATTTATATCGCTCTGTGCGCACACACATGCATCGTAAGTTCATTCACATTTGTGCGAATGTTTATTTAAAAAAAGCATGAAGGGAAGGTAAAGAAACGTAAATTATGAAAATAATAATTAAGAGTTTTATCAGAATTAAAATAAATAAATAAATAAATAAATATATTAACAGTGTTGTGTAGAATATTTTCTTTCAGTTCTTTTTTAATAAAAATCTTTTATGTATATGTACACGAGAAAGATTTTTATACTGAAATATTAAAAAATTTATTTAGATATAAATCTGGAAATAATTTTGTTGAATCATCAAAATAACTATTATATATAGGACATTCAATCTAGTTGCTTGAATGTCAAAATCTTTGCAGGATTGTTCAACATGCTTGAGCTTTCGAGATAATTATTTTGATGGTTCAACAAAAAGTATTTTCAGATCTGTATCTTGCTAAAGTTTTCAATACTTCAGTAAAATCGTTCTTTCTGTACACATACAATGTAATATTTTTGTATATATATAATACATATGTTTGGAAAAACAAATTTTATACTAAGAATAATTAACAATTTATCAAAAGCTGAATTTGATTATGACATATTGAACTTTCGGTATTTACGATTCACATTCAAATAAAGAAAAATTAATAGAATTGCTCTTAATCAATTATTACTAATTTGTACGACACGTTTCATATAGATATATATTTGAGTATTCTTAGAAGTATCGACTTTCTCGCGAAGAAAAAATTCCATACATTTTTGAGTACGTTATAAACATTATAAACGTTACCAATGATTCTAGATGATGTAAAAAGTAGAAAACAACGGACTAGCTGAATAGCAAAGGCATCAATTCGAAGTAATACTTTCATCCCTCGTTCTATCATAACTGAGTACACAGTGTTATTTAACGTCAAAATCTTGTAAAAATTCAAAGAAAAGTCCTCTTTAATTTCCAATACTAATTTCTAAAGGGATTATATAAAAAATAGGCCATTGAATTCTCGTGCTTCGGTTGAGTTCAATCGCCGGATATCGCGACGCGCAACATTGTGGACGATAATGGGCCGACTATCGCTCTCACAAGGCCGGTATGTTAGAGGTATCAAAAGAGAGAGGAGAAAAAAGGCGCTCAGGGATCGCTCGCGTGCACCATTTTGATTGAATTTTTTTTCGATGTACGGCGAAATTCATCCACCGGCCGGCGAACAGACAGTTACGTTCTCGTACTCGCTCGCACGCTTTGTCCACTGACTTTTTCAAGCGCGCTCCGCTGTCCGCATCGCCACTATTGCGGCGGTGCGTGAATCGCATAACAGTCTCGATACAACGAGCGATAGCTTGGGGCACAGGCGACGACAGTCAGGCGGCAGTATCTACGGAATGCAATTCACCAAAGACAATGCACCGCGTTAAAATGGCACGTATAGATAACTCGATGCCCTTGTGGAGCATACCGTACATGCATAATACACATAGACGCGTAGAGAGAATCGATACCCGCGCGCTAGGCTAGCACTCTTCCTTGCAGACCAGGCGTACAAGAGGCGGGGATGGGGTGCAACGACTGGCAATAAGGGTGGCGGAGACAGGACCAGTCGGAGAGGGTAAGTCAGAAGGTAGACGCAAGACGTCAAGATCCTTTCACCTTTTGCGACCCTATATTAGCCCGATACTGGCGCGCCCTTCTTTTCCCTCGCGTATATAACGTATATTTCGTCCTTTGAGTCCGGCGAGCGATACGGAAGCGGAGTGCTCCGAGGGTTGTAAATGGAAAGAATATGTCATTCACCTCGCGAGCAGCACAGTTTGCATCCCTCCTTTACGTCTGTCCCGTCGTATAAATATTGTCATATAAATATCGTATTCGGATTGTGACGGAAAAGTTGGTGTACTCAATAAGATTTACAAAACGAGAATCCCTGGCAATTTGCGAACTATAGCAAACGGAATACCTATTGTAGCTTTAATTAACAGCCGCGCGAGCGGGAGCAGCATGAAAAGATAAGACGCTCGCAGATGTGAAATGACACCCCCTTTCTATAACTCCACTTCGTAGTAAGATTATTCTTGCTACAATGTTAACGTACATTACTTATTAGAGTTACATCGGGTATTAGCTTAACCCGGAACGCCCTTTCCCTTACATCATCCGTTATCCGAAATGTATATCTCTCCTGAACACACACATACATTCGCATTATAGACGGGAGACGTTACATAAGATAAGGCTGAGGGGTTTCGTGAGAAAAGAAGAGGGAATTTAAATGCACGAGTACGCGGTAGGATGTGTGCGTAGATACCGTGTGTGTATATGTATATGCATGTACACATAACCACCTTATACCTATCTCTCTCTCTCTCTCTCTCTCTCTCTCTCTCTCTCTCTCTCTCCCTCTCAATCCTTCTGCCGAAACATCGTATGCATACATGCGAGAATATACATCCCCCGCGGAAGCGGTCGAGAGAGAAACATGGTGCGCTCACGCGCGTAGACATTTTGTACACGAGAAGAGCGCGGGATAAGTGACGACACCACCAATGTTGCGGTGGAAGAAAAGGAGAAAGAGCTTAAACGCCCAAGCGCGCGGAGACACACGCCCGTATATGCATGCATGAAGATTATACAGGCGACATATGTATATACGGTAACGCGATACGATATTCCGAGTGTGCTAAGTGCACGCGAACGCCAGGTCCGCGTATACCGTGTATGTGTACCGGGTACACATACATATAGGTACGTGTGTGGCCGGGCTGTTGGGTGCCGCGTGCGTGATCGTGCTTGCGCGTGCACCGACGCTTTACATAATATCTTTGCTATTGTAAAATGCAAAGCACCGGCGCGAGGGAGTCCCGCTGAGCCAGCTTTTCCCCGCGCCGCGTTTGCACACTGTACCGCACCGCAGTTCTGTTCTGTTTCTGTGTGAAACGGCGACGATGCGCGCGGCTGTGTGAGAGAGCGGAAGGAGAGAAAGCTACGGGTGCGGCAAAAGCTCGCGGAAATAGGGAGGAGACGCCTCGAAAGCAAGTTTTTGTCTTCTCATGTAAATCGCGACGTAGCCAGAACGATTGAAGACTTAAGATATTTTTATATTTCTTTTCTGAAGGAATCCATTAGTCTCCGGGAAAAGTCACCGCGATACGGATATCATATAGAGAACCGACCACCTCTGTGGTTAATGCGAGTAGTACAGTCATTAGTTGTGGGATAATTGTTAAAATAAAGCTCACGCGGAAATGTGACTAAGGGTCTGGTCTAACCGAAACTACAAACTGGACCCTACTAAAACCATGTATTATTGTTACAGTTAAAACAGGAAAGTGTACTTTCGGGAAATTCTAAATATACCAACAGCGCGTGCACACGCCAAGTGTAACATCAAAATTTCCTTTTTAAAGTAATTCACAACTTTTGCCATTAGACGCTACGGCATCGTTTGTATACAGACGAGAACAATCATTAGCGAGGTGCGAATTTAAGATACTCGTTATTCTCCGAGATATATCGCAATCAGAGTGTCTACTTGAAATGTTCGTTGGATTGTAAGAGAATCCTCTTGCGATACTCGCTTGAAATTCTTAACAAGTAACCTGCAATCTCCTCGATCATTAGATACCTTCGATCAGCACCGTTCGATTGCACAACTGAAAAGAATTTATCGTGCCAAGCAACCATAGCGATAAGTTCATCGTCTATCAAATTTTCTCTTAGAATATCGTGATTCGATTGAAGAACAACCTGTCGTTAACAAAACAAAAAAGAATCATATGCGGCTTATAAATTCGCAGTTTATTGTCATCGATACAAAAATAGAAAAGGGAAAAAAATTCTAACTGTTCCCTGCCGCGCCGAAACGTGAAATAAAAGCATCGATATCGGCGGTGTAAAAAAAGATACCCCGTCAGTGCCCCCGAAAGTGCTCGATTTTTACAGACCTGCGGTGCAACACCGGGAATACATTTCGATATGGAGATATGATCTTCGTACGCGACGGACGCGTGAAAGATTAATGGCGAAGCGGCGTACGCAGTTTTTGGTTGAACCAGCCCCCTCGTTGATGGGATTAAAAAATTCAACGACTCGTGGCAGCGCGAGGTGTCGGCTCTGGGATAATGCACGGCGTGGCGCGTTGCAAACGCAGACACGCACCCTACGTCAAAATAATAATTTAACCGATGATATTATTTAGCGGAAACTTCCGGTGGTCGCGTCAACATTGCCCGACGTTGTCTAGTGTCCAGCGCGATTTTATATTTCCGTGGCTTTGCGGCTGCAATTTCACAGCGCGGATCACAAAAAGCGAGCGAGCTCTTTCGTTCACGTGCAATTAACCGGCATACGTCGGCGGTAACCTAGCTATGGGGTGGTCGATACAAGAGTGCACGCTGGAAAAAATCACACATCCGCTCGTGAGAGTCCTATGTCGTTCTGAACGATCGGGATGCTGGCTATTCCCTTCCGATTTAAACGTCGGATTTATATACACATACACACACATATATATATATATATGTGTGTATATGTATATGTAAAAAGAATTATTATAAATTTTAAATTTATTAACGACACGTAGGAAAGAATGGAGAAATTATGAACATGAGATAAACGCAAACAATATTATTACATTAAAGAATAATAGTACAAAATATATTACAGTATATTAGTAGCGATAATCTCTCGTTTCTCGCAGTTTGATATATGCTTGAAATGTCACGCTATAAAGCCGTAATCACACCATAGGTTACCAGTTCCGATTGCCGGTTAACGATTCTATTTTAGTCAATCGTACGATGCAGCGAATACGGACTAGTTGCATCGTGATTGAAATAGAACCATCAACTAGGAACCGCAGCCAGCAACCCGTAGTGTGATTACGGCTTAACACGTGACCAACGCACACGCCGTAAAATAAATATCGTTGCATGTTTTAATGATTTTGATATAGAATAGGAAATTTTGCGAATACCTAAGGAAAAGATTAAATAAAGTCGACGATTATTTATCAATTATAGAAATCCTTATTCAAATGGTATTGGCTCTTATATATTATTAATATAAAAATGAACTATAATTTTAAACAAAAAACTAATTTGACGTTTCCTGCGTGGCGACGAGCAATTCTGAACGGGCTTTGTTCTTTGTATAAAATTATAATTTATATCAATAATATATAAATGTTAATTACTTTAAAGTCAAATAACATTTTTTTCCTAAATTATAAATTCTTTGAATATAAAAGAAAAGAAGATATTTCTATTAAATAATCGTCGACTTTGTCTAACTTTTCCCTGATGTTCGCAATTCTTCTATTTTCTTAGAATGTTCTTCCAGATATAAAAATTCTTCCAGAAATAAATTTTCAGAGCTGCTTTATATATAGTAGTGTCCATTTTCTGTTATTAGAACTGTACACAGAAAACACACACACACACACACATTTACAAGGTTATTTCACTATTTAATAAACCGGAAAAAATACATTCAAAAAATTTAACATTATTATTTTCCCAATATTTCGCAAACAAATAAAATCCTCTCATGAGAAAACTCGATACGTGAGACGTGTACAGATTATGAAATAATTCAGCGAAAATGTAACTTCCACGATCTTACATTTTAACATCGTGTCATATCCGTCTCGCGAAAGGAAACGAGATTTTAGCGAAAACACTTAAACAATACACCAGTGAACATATACGAGAAGAAATAGCAGTGATATCGCGACTACTCCAGAACAACTCGAACTCGCGTCGTAACCGCGTTCTAACATCTCGTCGCTATTGCCACGCAATTAAGGTAAGCATTATACAGGAGTAAGATGCCATTTTGTATCCAAGTGTGCGTGTTTCATACTGCCGTTTTCGTGCCGCTTTTCGCGACTTTACAACTCTGCCACGCATGAAAGGAACATTAAAATCTACGTAAACGCGCGTATGCCTACACCAAGTACTGTTTTACAAGTATACTCTATATATTACGGATATGCGAGATGATTTACCGTAAAGGGGAGAATGAAATTGTCGCTGCGGATGTGTAATTTATTTACAGAGAATTTGTATTACACCCCTCGCGCGCACGACTAAATCCTATTTCGTTGTACATAGATCCGCGGCACTCGACGACGGGTTAGATTTCCGTTCCCGCTCCCGCAGCAACGAATTCACCAATTCCACGAATTTATCCAAGCGTAAATAATTGATAGTTCGGGAAAATTGTCCTAAATTTTGTTTGTTAAGTGAAAGAGATAATTTGATCGACAATGTTATAATTTTAAAAAATTACAAATAAAAAAACCTACGAGAATTTATAAAATAGTCTTCATTCTTATGAATCTGAAAAAATATACACGATTTTTGTTGAGGACGGTATTGCTGAAATATCTAAATAATTTTGTTAGACACTATCAAAATAAATATATAGGACACTTAAACTAGAATGTCAAACTTTTTTGCAACATTGCTCATGTTTGAGATTTCTGCACAATTATTTTGACAATCCAACAAAATTATTTTCAGACCTGTATCTAAATATAGCTAAATTTTTAAACACTTAAATAAAATCATTCTTTTCAGATAAGCTATAAAACAATATCTATTGTAGGATATTTTGTGCATACTTCAGTGATATATACGTGTAAATTGTATAGACCTCATCGCATATACAATCCAAATGTTTATATTTTTCGGAAGGAAATCAGGATCTATTGGAAAGTTAGCCCACTAAATTTCCGTGAGGATATTCCACCGAGTTGCTCATATTTCACATTTTGGCCAACGAGTGCGGGGGCACGTTTTCGGTTAGCAATATTCCGTGAGTCCGTGTATCCACGCCAGTCTAAATAAGCCTTCCGGGTCCCGAAGGAAACGTTTACGACCAAGTTAGCTGCTAATCCCGGCCATAGTTATAGTCATTAAGCCACGCTTAAACCAACGTTATTGCTTGCATTAGTTTCCGACCGGGCTTTCGCGTAACGCTCAATTTCGGCACGGCGATATTGTACTTTATTTTGTACCACAATCGCGGAAACTTCATATATAAGTTGACACAAAGTTCACATTTGGAAGGGCGAGCCTTCAATCGATCAGTATTTAATCGAAGCTATTAATCGATGCGTATGATAATGCGTATGATAACATCATACTAATGTGCGTTACTACAAAGCGATCTGTCAAGTTTCGCTACTTCTCGCTTCATTCGGTTCACCTATCTTGAACGCTGAGAGATGTATTGTATATGTATCGCGGAGTGAAATCTAGGCAAAGGCAACGGCTGCAATCCTTCCGTGCGATAATCAAAGGAAGACACATCCTGCACGCGTACGCTCGTCGACACAAAGGCAATCAATGATCACAGACTAAATTGAATTTTGCAAAGCGACGTCGTCTCTTCACTGAGATGCGAGAACTATTTAGCGTGGTATTTCCTTTACTAACATCGGCTGATTGATTCGATATTCATTCAATAATCAATAGAAAAAGGCCGAAAGAATCGAAAAGCCAAGTCGATGGCTAACATCCTCCGGCCAGTTTTGAATACAGCGCTGCGGCATAATTCGCCCAAGTCCTCCTCTTCTCTCCTCTCAACCCTCTGCTACCCTCGCGCACGAGGTAGCGTAATCCATTTTGAATTTACAGATTACGAGGTTGGCTGGATCGTGGGGATTTATGGCATTTGATGGATGCCTATTTACGACCACGCGCGCAGGAAGCGAGTAATCAGTTCGGCTTCGACGATGCATTCAGCGCGTCGCATGAAACATGCACAGAAAGTCGGTCTGTTATTCGATGAATGCGATACGGTGTAGATTTTCGACTGGCTTTCGGGCAGTATTTTCTTCTCGAAATAACATCGATGCAAAGATCGATATTTTGAGAAGGGTGCATTTAGGAGCGATTTGCTCGTTCGTTATTCCTCGATCAGGTGCTCGTATTAGTGCACCATACCAGACACACATCTGCGGGCTGATACATAATCCGCTGTTCACTGGCGGGGAACAAAGAAAAATCCACTTATAGCCGGCCATCGGTCCGCAGTTTCAAAATTAACTCTAATCTAGGATCAGACCGCTTATAAAGTGCGGTGGAGATTTATGAAAAAAATAGAATCGACCGACGATGTCGGACGGATGCGCTCTAATTGCGCTCGACGATGGACAGGCTTCCTTCGCCGGATAATTGTACATTATTCCACGTCGCGGATTTCGCTCAGCACGGCCGGAATTTGTTATACGGTGAGATAGACTAAGAGCGCACCGTCGGCGACGGCGGCAATGTAACTTCGCGGTGAAAAAAAGTTTTAAGACCGGTTAATGCTTAAGAAAGTAAAGCCGTGAGCTTTAGCCCCTTCGCTGTTTGTTGATTATTTCCTCAGATATTATATTTTAAAGTCTCTCTTTTTTAATTCTAATGCCAAACTCTCTTAACAACAGTACTTTGAATTTACTTATTCTTATAAAACTCAATCTCCTACTGTCTTTCTTACGAACGTTCGTATACTCATGGATATTCATATCGAAAAATTAAAAAACATTTCTTTATGTTGTCTACAATTTAAAAATTCATTTGATTTTTCCATTTACAAAGCTTACCGAATAAAACTGTGACAAGCAAAAGAATATTCTTTGTCCCATAATCTACCTTCAGGGAAGAGAGAGAGAGAGAGAGAGAGAGAGCGAGAGAGAGAAACATTCGTTTCGATGTATATAAAATTCGTTGGGTGATATTGTCACTGAAATAACACGCACAAACGCGCAACACAAACTGGCGGTTTTCGTTCCGGCGTTTGCGGCTTTTGTTACTTTGTTACCAGCGGTTCATATTTTCACCGATACATTCGCCGTTTATCTGATAAACGCGTGTAGGTAAATCGAATTTTACGAACGCGCTTTTGAGGTCAGAAATAACGGATATGAAAGCAAGGAACCATAGGGTAAGCACGGTATTATCCACGAACGTAATGTCGATCGGATAATATAAATCGCGATTACGCGCTGCGGAATATCGAATACAGAGAGAGAGAGAGAGAGAGAGAGAAACGCATATATGTATTCGACAAAATAGTGCAGCAACGTAGCGTGCATAAATTATGACGTAAACTGTGAATACCTAATATCACTCTCGTTTCACCCGGCTTGCTGAGTATACCATTATCGTAATCGAGATGGCGTGATAAAGCGCAAATTGGCACCGATCATAATCTCTTCACCATATCAGATTGATCATGTGCCGTTATCGCACAACACAGGTACAAGACATCAATTCTTTGCTGAGTGCTTTAATTTTTCGAAAATACACAGATCAAATTAATTTCATTTCTAAATTCGATTGTTGTCTATTAAAATGTCATTATTAATTCATGATCCTCTAAACTGGCGGAACCGCAATCATGCAACTAGTCTTCCGATTGCTGTTGAGAGTTAGTCGAACAATGTTGAGATAACGTTGAGATAACGTCGGAGACGAGCAAAAGCTCGTCCATTCAAAGCGGTCTCGTAATATCAAACTATCGTTAACCGTTATTCGACAAAGTATCATCAATTTCTCGTGTATAGCTGTCGTGACATCGGTCCTCATGTCCTATGTAAGTTGAGACTTGAACGACAAAAGCAATGGCTCGAGGTGAATCTCTAGAATGAAATTCATGAAATATTGAAAAACTCACGTAGTTACTAAAAGGCCACTGTATTCGTCGCAAACCGTGATTTCATTATAGAGAAAGGAAAAAGGTAGTCTTAGAATATTACGAGTACCTAGACACGGTAAACGAACAACGTCTGCCTCATTATATCCATTATTTCTTTCCAGTGCCTCCCCTTTGAAGAAAACCTTACCGTTTCATATATTCTTTCCCTTTTTATGACGGCGGAGCATTATGTGACAGTGTAATACGAAACTGGCTATTACGTACGTATACGTCTCCTTAACGGTATATATTACTATATATGCTTCGTATGTAGCTATGTTCCACTGAAACCGTTATCAGGAAACTCCGGAAGATTTTCACGCAAGGTACACCCGTCTAACAATTGCAGTATATATTATGAGAGAAGAATGTAAGTTATATTCAGAAACTCTATTTCACAAAGAGAACAAATTTGACATTGTCAAATATCAAACATTATTTGCCAAAAATTTTATAATGATAACAATGATTAATAATTTAATCTAAAAAAAATATATATATATATATACATAATGACAACACAGTAATTAATAAATTGATCGATCCAAAAAGTGGAAAATCTCAACTATTCTATGTCTCATAATTTTACAATATAATAATTAAGATAAATAGACAGGCAATATTGAAATGATAAATTATTCATTGGCGCTGTCTAGACACTATACTTTGCGCCACACGCGATACTCAATTTTGTTTCGCAATCTAGATTCAACGCAACGAACAATCGGAAGCGAAAACGCAAACAAAAAGACGCGAAACTTATTGCAAATGCACGAACAGCCCTGCACATGTCGCGAATCTCGCACGCGGTTTCCGGTCTCCAGAGCATCACCATGAAGAATCCAGGCGAGCTTAGTACACCCCGGCAGACATTCGACCGCCCCTGTTTCTCCATTGAGGGTGGATGTTCCGCGAAAGGATACGATAGAGAAAAGGCGGGAGAGATGGAGGAATCGAAGGAAGAAAGGAGAAAGCGACGAAGGAAGGAAGAAAGAGCAAAAGGAGCGTAGAAAGTGGAGGAACCAGAGGCATCATCCGACCCTCGATTCCCCAGGCGCACCTCTTGCTACCCCTTTTCTCTTACCCCTCGCGCACTCTTCCTCGCGTTACTCCACTAGACCACTCAAGGCACTCTTCGTACCTACTGCCATCCTCTGCTCTTTACCTTTCTCTCTTCTCGCTTTACCTCTCTCGTTCCTTCGACCTTGTTTCTCGCACTTCGTCACTCTTTAACTTCACGCCATGCTTCGACTTCATGCGTACCGCCAAATGGGGTTACTTACTTCGCTCCTGTAGCAGCAACTATGCACGCAATGACGAAATTATTGTTAATCTTTTGTCCAAACTAATTTTGCCATTCAGAGTGTTTTATAAATACTCGGAAAATATTTTAGCTATAATTAAAAAATGCCTACGCAGAGAGAGAGAGAAAGAGAGAGAGAGAGAGAAGAAAAGAGAGATTCTATGGAAGATTCATATAAACATTTTTATGGTGATGCGGAATTATTCTCTAAGATAATCCGACGGTATGCATGCTCAGCAATTTAGCCTCTTTCATTAAGAACGTTAATGACGGTTACTGGCTGGCCAACGACCGCAGTTGCGCAAGATCTCACAGAGAGGCGGGTAAATTTAGGCGTAATTAAATACGCGCGTCGGCCTTGATATTATTAAAGTTACAATGCAGAAGTGTATTTAATTAACTTCCGATATTGGCGCCGGTACGATCGCGTACGCGCCTACCTACGGACGGACGGATCAATTTACGTCGAAATTATTGTACACCGTTGTTGCCTGCTGTATTCATAATTCAATGGTACATCGGGTTAATATTAAATATCGAATTAGTACGTTCAATCAACCGCGAGCGCAGAGCGCTTTTGTCGGAAATTTATAGAAATTACCACTATTTTTGAGTTTTAATAAAGGTCGCCGCGACGAGCGGAATTTTATTCATTCCGCGTTGGCTAACACGGCCAATTTATCTGAAATTTATTTACACATCACCGCACAGTGACTAAATATCGAATGTAAGTGCACCGTATTACAGTCAACCAATTTATTGAACAACGAGTCCATTTATTAAACAATGACGTATCCTGTTAAAAATTATATAAATTTCCGCGCCAACTCCGCATTGGCTTTATTAGGAATTCTTAACATAACGAAATAATAATGATCTAATTGAAATAAAGCTAATTTTGCACATTGTCCGGACTTTAATTTGACCAGACATTATTACTACTTTATGTTCAGAATAATTTTAACTCGACATGTATTTATAGTCATGTATAACATTCTGCATATTTCACTATAAAAATTAACATAGTAATTATAAAACATCTGTAAGTATACTCATGAACACAATTTTATGTTTTACTAAAAAATTATATAAAATATGAAAATTATATGAGAGAAGAAAAATATATTGCATACGTAATTCGATGAAAATTAACTTTACAATATAAATTACTTCTTCCAAGTTAAAAGTTTAAATTTCTTCTTTCAAGTTAAAAGTTCAAATTTATAATAATATTAAATAAATGATAATAAATTGCAGTTATAGCAAATTTATTCTGTCCTTGCGTGAGTTTGATGATAATATATTAGATATATCTTGATATCTTGGGGCTCAAATGAAACGCCCGAAATTGGAACAATGCGCGCGTTCAATTCTCAAACTCTTTACGCACGATCTCGAGAACAAATTATAGCCATTTGTCGCACCCTTTTACTACGGAATCACGTGCCAAGAGGCTATAATACGAACAACGATAACTTCTTCCACGAATTTGTAAACACGCGTTTGATTTTAATCGATGTCTGGCTAATAGAGAGATATGAAAAAGAATAAAAGAGAAACCCATTCATATTGCTCACGCATATTTTATGGATCTGAACAATCAAATACCTATATATACCTAAAAATAATTGCACCCTTCTAAAGTTAACACGGCAATCATTTCACAATAATTACATGTACAGCTTTTTCTTGGTCATAACAATTAAAGAAAAAGTTAGTTTCAACGTAACGGCAGAAACTAAATACTTTTTCATAGTAAAATAAATAGATATTTAATTTTATTATTTCACAAATGTGATATATTTTTCAAAACTATAATATTATTTTTCAAATGACACATGATATATAAAAAAATATAGAAGAAAGTTGATATGAAAACTACTCGTATTTCACACATCCCTTTTTCAACGACTATGATGAAGTTGCTATTTCGCATTCGCGTCGGAAATTCGGCTAATTCGATGTGCGAACTCGCATTGCGGAATCGGCTGCACCGCGCGGAATAGTAATATCGGAGCGGTCTTAACCCCTGGTACAAGTAAGATCTAATGAAGCAATTCAACTGCAACCGCAGCCCACTTCAAAGTTTTGAGAAACACCGTATTGTACTGCCAGTATATTACAAACTGCAACGGCGGCCATACCGATGCCGCAGCTCGATTATATTTCGCGAACTATTATACTTCGAACGATCGAACATGCGGTGTGCAATACAGAGTGTCGACATCGCCGAAAACATGAACCTTCTTCGCATTCGAATGTGGCAATCTGTTATACGCGAACACGTAATGCAATTTCCATACTTGAAAAAAATTTCTCGCGATCCTTTTGTTTGTGTAAAAATCAGCAAAAAATATCAATAATCATTTCACCTTTGTCAGAAAAATTTAACATTTTCACAGTTTTAATGAATAAAATTAAACCGAAAAATCTGATAGTATTGTTGAAAGAATATTGCTTTAGAAAAAAATATATATCTATAAAATAAAAATTTAATTTTTATAACCATCGTTGAAAACAAGAACTTTTTACATTCGAATACGATAACATACAGCTTTAAGTGAAAACAAGATTTTCACAAAAAATTTTACAATATTTTTGTTCATATACAGAATACCAGTAATATTAACGCACAATATTTTTTATCGAAAGAATTCAATTTGTTTTAGCTTTATTGGATAAGATTAAAAAACACACAAAATTTTTTAGGGGAAAAAATACATCTATAAAATTAAAGTGTCTAATATTTATAAATCATTCAGAATGTAAAAGATTCAGAAATTTGAACTTTTTACATTCAAATATAACTATTTACGTGGCAACGTAAATGGTTGTATTTGAATGTAGAAATGTTTCGCGAATACCGGATTTAGAAAATATTTTCTGATATTTTTACCCATAGAAAAAATAATATAACAATTCGTTTTTTTTTTAGAAATAATTTAACGTTATTTCAGTTTCCATGGATAACATGAAAGTAAAAAAGTTTAGAAAACGATTTAAGAAAATATCAATCCAATATAACTCAATTATATTGTATTTTATCATGTTATGTTAGATTTAGATATATTTTCTTAGATCTCTTCCTCTAAAACTTTTCTACTTTCATTTTATATTATATTTTATATAAATGCATATAAATTCAACATAAATTTGATTTAAATCATCGTGTTGAAACTATGAGTGTTTCGTTTTTAAATGTGGCAATTTACGCGATAACATTGTCACACTTTTACATAATCTTTCGTGATAACATCATACGTGCGAAATATTAAAAAATTATAAAAATTATTTCAATTGTATTTACACAAACAATTAAATTATTCAGTCATTTTTGACTTTTGTTTTAATCTTTTTATCGGCTGCTCTAAACTTTCGATGTCTATGTATATACTTGGACGCTACGTCGAAATGAAGTTTGTCTTCCGACTTTCTAAGTTCAGTGCTGAACTTTCTTTTCATTACATCTCCCGCAGTAAATCTATTTTTAACATTTGTTCAATCGGCGAACATAACCATTGTTTTCAACACACGAGAGAATAAAGATCGATGAAAACTTCATTGAAAACTTCATATTTTCACCGCGCATTTAACATTCAATTCGATTATCGGATTCCGATTTTTATTTGAATAACATTACGGATTAAATCCATCTTTTTTAATACAACCATTAAGGCAGTAAGAAGGCAGTAAATACGACGATAGAATTTTAATACTCCCCGGAGAAGCATCGTGTATTAAACGATTGTTGCGGGCAGAAAACAATAGTGTTCCATAAACTCGGAAATCCGAATATCGTCAATACAAACTTCATCGTCGCTATCGGTGTAATCCGAAATTTACCAATGGTTGGTGCCTCTTTTCCACATCGTAACCACAGTGTATTGAGTAACAATTATCGGCCACAAAAGCGGCACCGGTGCGGCCCGGTCAGCACCAGTCAGCGATTCGCGCGATAGAACTACTACCCCTACTCACCCCGTCTGCCTCTCGTTACATGCTCCGACTCCACTCGTCTCGCCGATTAGTCACGAGTACTCGCGTGGGACGAAGGGCCAGAATGTGGCGTGCGCCGAATCGAAGGGGGTGCGTCTACCGTCCGCGACAGAGGAGGTTGTGCCACAAAAATCCCCGATTCACTCACCACACCTGGGACCTACCGACAAGCTTTACTTTAGGCTAAACGAGGGAGTATACTAAGTTCAAGCGTATGCGACGCGCTCGCATATCGTTGACTCGCGTAAATATGAAGAGAGAAGGGAAGAAAGAAAGAAAGCGTGAATCCTTCGCTTAACCGCGTAATAAATGTGCTCGCCGGCGACGTCGGAGACCGTCCGAGGGCCGAAAAGAGCGACGACGTTGGTACCACGGCTCGCCGATGCCGACTGTCGACGGCGGCAGCGGCTGTCGGCGCGGCCAACCCTTCGGCGCGCGCGTGCGCATCATCCCCAGACACACCGCCACCCTTCGCCAACCCTTCGCTCTCCCTTGCGCTCTTCTCCTTCACCCCCTCGCCCGCCAATCACGACTGCTTTTACAATGCCTCGAAAAAGGTAGTGTCCGCAACAAAGGGCAGAGTGCCTTTTCCGGCGGTGTTTTTTCCCCAGAAAAGGATGCGCTCTTGGCAGTATCTGTCAAAGGCGGGGAATTTAAATGATAATGAGAGTGCGATCCGCGGATCGCCGCTATTTTACGTCCGACTGGGCCGGTCTTACGCAAATGACTTTTTTTATAACGGAAGATGGGAAGATTCTTATATAGTCTTCTACTGAAGTATTAGCGTCATTGTGTTATTAAGGGTGCGTTTCACTTAAAGTTCGCAATGCATACATCATTTCCATCATCCAGGGAGTCCTGAATTTCATTCTGTATCTCTCTCCGCAGAGTTCGTTTTGGACAATGTCGAAATTGTCTTTCGTATTTTATCTCTTTCATCATTTTATACGGAAGCTTCTTGTACTCTTCGTTACGTTTTCCGTTGGCTTATATGTGATACGCGATTTATTTTGTTGATCCCTTGAGGGATGTCGTGTAGCTCCATGTGAGAAATCTTACATTCCGTATATACTTCTTCGAAAATTTCGTTAAGCATACGTAGTATTGACTTAGTGGGAGTTACAAAGGAACTCTTTAAATCTGGCTGACTCTTTAATTAGGACATATAGAATTTCAGACATATAGAAATTGATGGTCTCATTTCCTCTATTACTATTATCAATCTCTTGCGCAAGTGTCTAATTGGACAAAACAATCTTAGTATCTTTATGTAAAATATTATTATATTTAAATATATAATTTAGTCCATCACGAGCATTCAGATGTGCAAAATAGACTTTAGCAGCAGCGTTACTAGTGCCTCATCTTTTGTATATATCTCATACTTATATATAATCAGTGTATTTCTAAATACATAATAAATTTAATTTCATTTCATTTCATTCTAATTTAACATTGATAAATAACAAAGATAAATTTATGCTGAGTATTGCGAGTCAAATGTGGAACATACCCTATGCCCGTGTCATACTATGAATTAGAGATTGAGGGTTGCGAATTAATAATTAGAATTTAATCAATCAGAATGAAACGGATTAAAATCAAAATTATTTGATTGATCAAATTCTAATTTTCAATCCTCAATTTCCAATGCGTAATATGACACGAGCACACAAAAAACTTAAGCAGTGAAACGTAAGCAATCAGCGAATTAGCCAATCACAGTAGAGATAGTAAAGCCATAATGTAGCAATAGAAATTCTACTTACATATTGATTTCCTTATTGCTTACTACTTAAATTTTTGTTTGCCATGGCCTTAAGAGGCGGCAAAACAATATGCTGTCACCAAGAGTCGAATCCGCGCGGCAATCTTTATAGAAACGATGCATGTAGTCGATGCACGAAGTCGAATACAGATGCGAAGGATAACTCGAACGAATAAATTGAAGACCGAAAATCTTTTCCTCCATCGTCGAGGACATTTTTAAGAGGAACAATATACCCTCCCCAATATGCGCGCATTTTCACGTTCCGCCTCGTATTGGCAACGACTGGCAATGACATACATCGTCGACACATGTCACTGACTTCGACGAAAGTCTTTAAGTAGTTTTCAAAAATTTGCCATTTCGACATAAAAAGTATTTTAAATTCAGCGACATATATAGTTGCTCAGAATTAAAAAATATACTGCGTAAGAGCATTCTCAAATTAAAAAAGATGCACAACTAGAAAATAAAAGCCTTAAACGGTCACGCCAAATTTAATGCTTAAATAATTCGATGTGAATTTTGTGCTTATGAGCATCAATATTGTTAAATTGCTTGTTAATTTAATTTGTAATATTATTATTTCTAGTTTTGTTAGAATTATGTTTCAAAACTGAAAATCAAGACTGAATGAAAGAGATCCGGATTCGATTCCCAAGGAATAATATTTTTCGCAATAAAATTATTTACAGATTTTAATTGTTAAGATCGTTCAAAGATGCTCTTATGAGCATCGAATTGTTAAATTATTAGTCAATTTAACTTGATAGTTCAATGGAGTTTATGTTTCAAGCCCGAAAAACCATTTTGGCGCGTAGTTTAAAGGACTAATCTTATATGTAGTATAAATTCACATAGAATTATACAAGAGCATTAAGATCCAGCTAGACCGTTAAAAGGCATTTATCTCATATTACAGTTGTGTATTCATACAAATAATCCTACGAGATACTTACAATTACCTAGTTTAATACTGAAAATTAAATTCGACGCGCAGTTTGCAGGATTGGATATGTATATAAAATTCACACCGAATTATTTAAATACTAAACTAAAAATCCATAACCGTTTAAAGCTTTCATTTCCTAGTTGTATTTTACATTACGATTTTAAAAGATACCTGGCTTAATATTAAAACAAATATTTTGCAATATTATTTTTATGAGGTATTGCATTACGCATTCCCTAAAAAAGGCTTCGATAGGAAATCAGCTACACGACACAATTCATTAATTATGCAGGTACGATACGTCTACATACATTGGCATAGTATTATCGACCATTCTCTAGGTTGACAATAGTAGCAAACCCATGGATAATTAATGACATAGCTAGCATTAATCAATCATGTAAATGATATTAATGTCCAACAATCATCTATAATATCAGTCCGTAAAGATTAAATAGACCGATAATTTGGCTTTAACGTATTCGCTCGCGTAAATTAGTAACTATTAAATCACGTTAAGCAACCTTGCAAAAGATACCTCGTACGCACTTCTCGCATTAGTTAAATATTGTCAGTCTCGCTGTAACTTTTTAATGAAAAATGACCACCGCCGCGGCGATACTGGGAAGTGCACATCGATGCACGCCGATGACCCAAATCGGAATTTATTAGAATACGAGGTATAAAGGTTACAGGAAGAAAAATGAAGGTGCGGAGGAGAATCGTGTCTGGTCATAAGCAGCGATCTGAGATACTGGGCGGACCGCAGCGTAAGATATATCCACCTCGTATGTGGCGCATACACCCGGGTGTATCCGAGGGCTCGTCTTCGTGGTCCGATCCGGTGGCACAGAACCGCACGTGTTTGTATGTACGACGAGCTATGACGGGAGATAGTGAAATGTAGTGCGCCGCGAGTGCAGGCGCGGCCCGACGCGACGGCGGTATGGCACGTCGGGACGCCGTCGGAATTATTCGCGTTTGAGATAACTCGAGTCAACGACATCCATGGACGATAGTTCAACGTGCAAAAACGCGAAAAATTGCGTCGATAACGCCCGTGTTATTTCCACGTTGGATTTTATGTTGGAGATAACTGATCTCGACTGGTGAAAAAAAATTTCCGGCCTTTACCTTAATTAATAATGCTTTAAATACACGGAAAGGGTAGTTTAGCTGAAGTATTCGAAATTTTAGCTAAATACAAATCTGATAATAATTTCGTTGGATCATTAAAATAATTATATAGAATGTTCGAACTGTGCAGGTTGTTAAAACTTCTTATAACATTGTTTACTATGCTTGAGATTTCTACGTAATTCTTTTAATGACCCCCAACAGAATTATTTTCAGATCTATATTTAGCTGTTTTTAGATATTATGCATCATTTTTTTTCTGTGTAGTAGCAACAATGGTAAATCCACGTAAAAAAAATTGATAAACCCAACAGAAATTGTTCGCGTGTCTTCCATACAGACAAAAAATACTGATGAATTTTACTGATACAATTAAAAATTTAGCTCAGTGTACAAATCTGAACATAATTCTGTCAAAATAATATAGACTCAAACTGGGCGTTAGAAAATTTTTTACAACATTGCTCATCATGTTTGAATTTCATAATTATTATTATACATAGTTATTACATAGTTATTTTGATAATCCAACAAAATTATTTTCAGATCTGTAGCTATCTAAATGTTAGTGTTTGATGAGTTTAATTTGATCTCCTCAAATATTCTGTTATTAGAGAACGTCAATTGTGGTCGACTAAATATTTTATGACGAAAATCAGTCGATGCTTGACCAAACTAACCAAAATAAAGACTAGATGTAGTGGAGATAAATTTATTTAATTTAGCTTCATTATTTTAATATACACACATATGTATATTTATCTATTTAACTAATTAATTACTGAATAACTTCATTTATAAGAACGACTATCATTTCATGTGTGAGAACGTCGCGAAAAGAGACCACTGTAATTTGATTTATTTAATATGTGGAACTGGTTGGAACACGAATTTTTAAATATTTCAGCAAATTCATTCTTTTCGTATAGCTTTTCTTTAGACAAGAATACTAAACAAAATATCAGCTAACTGTAGTGTTATTTATAAAAAGTCTTTGGCAATGTATTATATGTAACCACACATATAAGTACACTAAAAAAAAGTCTGGTTATATTAATAGAAATTCTAATTGAAAAAATAGACAAATCAGAATTTTTTGTTGAATTTATTTTAATTCTAATTGAAATACAATCGAAATCTTACATTCATTTACCATCAGAAATTTTTCTCAGTGTACGACACAATTATTTTCCATAAACGACACAACAATCAGTTGACACTTCAATCTTGTGCTCCTTTAAAGTCAGTCTCGCGCATGAAAAACTATTAATTATTCGTTTAATTAAAGTGTAATCCGTATTTTTTAAATAATTAAACGCTAAGCACGGAGGGAGAAGGCTAATATTGGATTATATCATGTGATAACAGAAAGAGGTACACTAGCAACGCACTCTCGATATTAGTTATGCTAATTGAACCTACGTGCCGGGGAAGTGCAAGCGACTCGATCGCATGCATTTGTAAGCCGTCGTTTAATTCCCCACACAGATCCTACTGTCGCGATACGTCGCGTCGTCCTACACTCGCCCAGTATAAATTCAAACACGTCCGGCAAAATGAGCTTTTTGTTGTTTCCTTTTCTTCTTGCTCCTCTTTTTTAGTTTCTCTCTCTCTTTTTTTTTTTGTTTCATCTTTCATTTCTGTAGAACGGTAATGGCATGGATCAATACGATGACGGGCTGTTTCCGCTTAAGCGGATTTTCACGGCGTTATTTTCGCCGTACTCGCGAGCTGGTTAACTCGCCCACTGCTGGTTTGCAGGGGGGAAGAAAGAGGGAGAGAGAGAGAGAGAGAGAGCAAAATGCATGTGCTCAAAGCGCACGGAAACAAGCCTGCAGACAGTCAGGTCTCGTCTCCGCCACCATCGCGCCACCACCCTCGCTCTAAAACCCACCTACAGCTTGCTCTTTTTCTCTCCCTACCGCACTCCTTTGTCCCCCCGTGGTGCACGAGCTGCCGGCGATGGCGAGATCGGAGCTCGTCGTACACGCCCGTGCACCTTGCACGTATATAACACACGCGTACCGTGTCACATGTGCCATATAGGAAATGGGAAAACGAAATGAACCGTGAATAATTATGTATTACTTTTAATGCCTCACGGTTTATAGAAACGTGCCCGCCGATAGCAGGAAAATATTAACGTCAAAGGTACTTCCTTCATTTTCTACGGACGTATGTACCACCGCTGTACGTACACGGCATCGCCGCCTCAGAGTCAGGGATCAAACGATGCACGAGAGATTCGACGTATAACGACTTCTTTTTCCTTTCTTGCTCTCTCTCTCTCTCTCTCCTCCCCTCTCTCTCTTTCTCTCTTCATGAAGCGCTTTCTACATTTTCGCGCACGTACGCCGCGATATAACGCAAAATATCGAGATAAGAATTCATCCGATCATTATAATTTAGCATAAATTTATGTGCCGGAGAGATTGTGAGTTCTCGTCTCGATCGCCCGACGTGTATAAACGCGAGAATTTATCCGCAAGTAATATCTAAGCCAAACGGTAAGCACCATTTTAATTAATCATTTTAATTAATAAAAAACGATTACAAGAAAATACGGGCAAGAGGGAATAGACGCTGCAAACTGTGTGCTAATATTTCAAAGAAAGATCTTTATGTCTTAGATTATTAAAAATTTATTACAAAACAATAATTTGGACCATGTATTCTTTCGATGACAAGACGTACGTTTCAGTTAATTTTTTAACTATCTTCAGAGAAAATTAAAATGATCGCAGTACAAATTGTCATATTTTATTCTCTTTTCTGTTCCTCCTTATTCATATTTTCTTATTATGCTTTTTAATTATAAGAAATATTGATAATATGTCGTCGTTAAAATTATTAATTAATAAATAATTACTCCATAATTTTATTTTTGTGACGTATCTTCAAATTGCTATATTAATGTTTCAATATATCCGCAATTTCTGACGGAAAACTGCTCTACGTGTTATCGCGCGTTGTAAAAATATTTCACGATTGTCCAACATTTCGACCTCTAAAATCACATGTCGCGCTTTCACATCGCGAAATAAACGTAATTCTATTAATCGCGCAAAACCTTTTGGAACAATACATATTTGAGAAACGTTAGGCATTTCCAAGATATGGAACGTATGTAAATAATGCTGTAAAAGATATGAAAGATCAGAAACTTGCGGTACCGCCTGCAGGCAGATTTTATAATCACTCGCCGTGGTAGATCGAGGCAAGTTTCCGCTGCCCTTCGTCGCCCTTTCACACCGTTGAATCTAATTACGGGAACGTCAGTTTCGCGAACTTTGCTCGGTTTTACATCTTTATACATCATGCCACGATATTACGGTAGTTTCGCGTCAACGTCGAAATCTTCTGGACGATATTAACTGCAAATTTGCTTGTTCGGACAATAATATATCTTCAATTACAATGTCACAGATTAATAAAATAGAGACTGTCGTCTAAATTTTTGTGTGATAAAGTGTAAGGAATTCGTAGCATGAAAAAAGGAACGAAAAGCGAAAGTTACATTATAAGTCTGGATAGTTCAAAACTCGATAGTCCAAGGCGCTCTATAGTTCAGTCCACTTTTAAGAAAAGTATTGATAGATTCCTTTCTATAAAATTTCACACCGCGGTTTGTCAGATAAAAATGTAATCGTGAATAAAAATTTTACGGTTAGTTTTCAAGTAAAAATTCTTTTCTTAATCATATCCTTTTCCCATTTTTCTCTAATAATTCCAAATAATTCTAAGTTTCTTGTAGTTCGAATAAGTCTTAATCTTTATCGATTCAAATTTATAAAAATTTCGAATTATCGGAACTCCACTGGATCAAGTAATTACAGTATTGCGTCATAAAGATCTTATATGAAAAGATAAACATCGATTTCGAAATTATTGCTAAATACAACGTTGTTACGTTATTAAAAATTATGAATCAATCGTCCGCGTTTTCCATTTCGCGCCAAAAAAATGTAACTAAAGTACACGTATTCAAGCCGCATGAAAAGCAATTGATTTATCTGCTTTTCAAAGTTGGCACGAGGGAACCTTCAGCATCTCTCGCTTGTTCACCCCGCTCTGTTCGACAAACTATCACCAAAGAAGTTTTAAAGCTGACCGAAAGCAGCACCATTGGCAGACAAATGACTCTCGACTTTTCCTCGCACAAAGTAATATTTTGCATAAAAGTCTATTGAGAAAAAATCTCGCAACCATTTAAAGCAACAATCAGATATTTGTTCAATTCACAAAATAAGCGCCACGCTCAATGAAAGAAACTATAAATAATAAAAGACACGATATAAAACTCATCTTACCATATTATATTAGTTAAAGAAAGCGAGTACTGATTTTAAAGAAACAGAAATATGTAACGTATCGTGAAAATACACAAGAAGTATAACGAGTAATTTTCTTTAATGACGCGAGATTGCATTGAATTGCCATTCATTCCTTGATTTAATAATGATCTCATCGAGTCCGCTGTTATGAAAGAAAGCGTATTTTCTCAGCCAGAAAAATTCAATGAGAATAGTTTCGAGCAAAATACTTAACGATGAGTTATTTACGATGTTGCGAATCAACTTACATAGCCAAATCGGAATGAGATGATGACGAGCCAGTCGATGTCGATTTCAGCTCTTTCGTATAGTGACCCGCACGCGACAAAGCCCACCTCCATCGAGGACAAATCGTCTGTGAAATAGAGAAATTCGCGAGGATTCTCTAGAAAATCCGCATTCGTTTCTGGAATACTTATGACTGAGGGCTTGTTAACATTCAACCGCAACCAGGCCACATAGGTAAGTTGTTGGATAAGTATGTTCAAATATACATATGTATACAGTACGAAACATTTCGTCAAAAGTGAACCAGTTTACGATTCATCGTACAAAAGATACACAAGAAAGTTTCATCATTCAGTGGAATCGAGTCGTATATTCTTGATATTCTTGAACTCTGTGAAGCGTAGAATAAAGCAGAGATTAATTGATATCTTTAAGAAAATATTATGTTATTACGATTTTCTAATAATCGAATAGATCTTTAAAGGAGTCTATTTTTTAAATCTTATCACTTTTTCTTGGGTAAGATTTAATTCATTATATCATTGTATTTTTGCCTAAAAATATGACACCGTTTCAGCACAGCTATAAATGATTTTCCCATCTTCTCAAGGTTAACTGATAAATATATTTATATATTTTAATAAAAATATTAGTAAATAACCCCTTGTTAAAATTTTTTAAATTAGTCTTGCAAATTGGATCACGGTCCACAAAAATTTAATCTAATTTCTTAAATGAATAATTACTAATTACTTGTAATACTTAATTGTTAAATACAATTTGTAATGTGCATGATAAAGTATAGGACACCATTGTATAACACCCAACGCAATAATTTTCAAATTAGTAATTACTATTAATTGACAAGTCAATTGCTTGTCGTTTGCGGGCGTTCGCCCATTCATAAGACATGTAAAATAAACACGATCGTGTCGCTGCGCTTGCGTATGTTTGAAGGGACTCTTTGGATCGATCTTTTAGCTTTATCTGTGAATGGTAGTCCATGTGCAAAAGGACCTTCACTTCTAGAGACTAATCAACGGTTATTAATGAATGACACGACTGCATTGACAAAATATTTTTTCTTACTTATCAAATTAATATCTCGAGAATGAATAACTTAGACATATACCTTTCAATACTTCAAACTAATCATCGGTATTAATTAATACGCAGGTGTATAATTAAATGGTAATAAAATAAACATCCATATCTCCGAATATAATAATGACAGCTGAAACTTTTCAAAGTAATAGTTGTTACTATTTTTATCAGTCACGTTTCGAAGCGTAGTTAATTCACAAACGTTGAACGCAAAGTTCACAGCAACTTTTCTTAACAAGCTCTACTTTATGCTTCGTGATTTCTTTGTTTCAAGACACATTTCTAAAGCTCCATCTCCGCTCAGAATTATTACTCCAACGATAATAATGTTTCGCGGAAGTTCCTTATGCCAGGTCATTATTAGTAATAATATTAAGGATTAGTACTGTATGCCGGTAAATGTATATTTTATCATTTCTAATCAAGTTCTCATAACGAATACGGGAGATGTGACGGCCGATTTGCTGGTACAAGCCTGCTTTAGTATAACGTAGATAGGTTGAGACCCCATTAGATCTCAAGTTGATCCTGCAATCTCCTAAGGCGATACCAGACTACGAGTGCGGCGTCTGTAATAGGCGCTCATGTAAAAGACGGTCCCATATTCTCGACTTCACGTAAAGTCAGTGTCACGTATACTCACGTACAAAATTGTAAGAGCCCTTTAGCAAAGTGCTTTTGTTGATAATGTCCTCAGTCAACTACGCGCTTGACTGTGAGATGCAAAACGTGACAGGAGCGATTAGACAGTTTACAGGGATACATAATTCGCGTACACGAATATCTTATCATCGAGCGATCTACATGATATAGCTGATCATCCACAATGTTTTGCGATTAATTGCGAAATTGAGTATTTTCTATTGTAAAATAATGTTATGCCATTAAGAAAAAAAAATAGAATTGTATATCTAACAGTTTGCAGAATTAATTGAAGATAAGAAATCCGATTGAAATAATATTTTGAAAGATTTCAATTGTAATATTATATTGTTGTAAAAATACAAAAATAATAGTCGAAATTTCAAGCATATATCGATATATATATATATATATATATATCGGGAGTAACAAATCCCTTGCAAAGTATGCACATCCTGTATTGATCCTGTTTTTTATGCGCGTGCTATCGCATCCGAAATAATTTCTCCATTTATCTCCGTGTGGAACACACTAGCTACATATTATCGCGACTTTCCCGTTTCGAACCTATGTTTAAAGTTCGTTTTTCTTGGTTTAGACGGTGCCATTGTCCGCCGCGAACAACAGCAACAAGAAAGTAATAACATCATGGAGAAATGACAAATTCGCTGCAAATATTGCAGCGTATATACGTCATAAATTCACGTTATAGCTATAACGTTGGTCGTATAACGGTTTTCACCGTGTGTTTTACATTATACTAGAACGTAATCCGTTATAGTTAACGCAAACGCACTAATGTTTGTCTGAATCATAGAATGGCGAGAAATTATTCTCCGACAGAACTGATCGCTAGAGAAAAATCATCGGTTGTAAGTTAAATCATCTAATAGTTAAAAAGATACAACTAACTTTAATTTCAATACCCGCGAAATTCCCATTACTTGTTATTAAACTTTCTTGACCTAAGACATCTTCCTGAAATCTTCGCGGCACAAAAATTAATCTCATTCAAATGATCTGACATTTATGTTTATTACCGACTTCTAATTTCGAAATATTACTACCTTATTTAAAAAATAACACAATTTAAAAAATATGATTTTTGAGTTATTATCATAAACGACTTAAACATTATTCTATCAATTATCAAAACAATAGCTTAACTTAAATTATAAAAAAAACATTATAATACAAAAAGTACACACTTTAAAAAATCGTCATAACTCTAAAAGAATAATTTTTTAACTCAGAAGTAATCACTTTTTTTCTAACAAATAAAGATTTTAATTTATATCACGATTTTTTATTGCAAATTTTCGATGCAACTACATATTTAAAAAATAGTTGTTAAAAAAAGAAAAAAAATATGTTAAATGATATCCACATAAAATAATAATTTATAACAATTCACATTTTTCCGCTGGCGAATAAAAACCGGTGATTATTTTGGGTTAAGAATTGTGAAACAAAAATTACTAAAATGACATTTGATTATGTTAAGATATTCTTCTTGTTAATATTTGATTATCTATTCAGTAATTTTCTGTCGAGTTAAAAATAATTTTTCTTTTTTTTTTTTAAACTTAATTTTTGAGTTGTGTAATTTATTAAGTAAGCGAGCGATATGCTTTAGTGAATAACTTATTTGAGAGAATAGTTTCCTTAATGTACTTTAAATATAATACATTCTTTCTGACTCTAACCAAGAGAAAATTGCTGAGGGTCGGAATGTAAGATTGGCGATTAATTAACAGCGCAAACAACAGGTCTATTTGCGGATCATCTTTATACGCGTGCTGTGTCTTAGCTAATTATACAGACTATATAGAAGTGTACGACAGCAGAGTGCAAATTGTAGATCGAATTTCGCGCAGTAGCAGTATTCCATCGCACGGGTTATACAGCCGCATCGATAACCTTGTGTAATAGAACCATTCTGAACCAATCGCAAGGAAATTGCCTCTCGAAAATACACCGGGCAAAAGTGTAGTCCTACGTAGTCGCGTTGGTTGAACGTTAACGAACTTAAAGGTCTAGCTAGTATCGAAATCGCCCTCGTACGTTTTATCGTGTATCGTGGATACGACAAAGTCAAAGGATCTCTATACAACGGATTAGTAGTCTTTCTTTTTTATCTCCTCGAGCACTTCGCTTCAACTACATGTATATTTTATCCACGAAAAAGTCATGAAAATCGCCTCGAACATATGTTCCTTACGTATGCGCAATTGTTAAGAACTGTTAAGAACAGACAAAAGTCATCTATAATGTACATAATTTCTTTAGCACTCTCCAACGGAGCATCATGCATTATTATTATTATTTCGTCGAACTGGCACATCCCGCGAACATCGGAAGATAGTCTTGCGTGCGCAATGCCTATCTATTCGGCATGTCTATCGTAACTTCGTTCGCCATTGGTATCCCTGTTCGTCCCCGGTTTACGAACTTGACGGTGAGAAGCGAGGGTATATCCATGGACATGTTTGCAACATCCTATAGCCACGCGCCCATGCTCAAACTTACATTACCGTGTTCAGACGCGGAACGTTTCGCAATAGCTCCCGAGTGGCAGGGATATGTACACGCAGGAGAGACGCACATAGCTGTAATACGTACATACGCGATGTGTGGCAAACGCAGCGAGATAATGCGCTGACAGGTGAGAAAGGTGGACGGAAACCGCGACCTCAACAGAGAGTTGCTTCTATTATGATTCGTCATACTCTAGATCGCATCAGAAAAATTTTTTTCAGTGTCTGAACGATAAAACAGAATTGCTCTCATCTATCTCCCCCATCTATCGGAGTATCCCCCAATGGGGTGAATTTCTCGATCCGATGTTGACATATGTGATACAGTTCCCGTAAGTATCTTTTAAAGCACTCTTCCTAAACCGTGTTGTGTCACAGCTATCTGAATATCTTCAATACCGGCAGATATTCTCTTCTGAAAATCTACCTCGATTTTAACGTATATATAGTCAACACAAAGTGCATATATATTTGTATATATCTGTGTGCGCAAAGCACCTTAAGCCGGATCAAGCAAACGAACGTGAACAAACACGAATGAACAACTTGCTTCAGTAAACGTGAACAATACTGCTATAAGCATGTTAAAGTAAGCTATTCATTCGTATTTATTCGCGCTCGTTTATTTGGTTTGAACATGGCTTCACAGATATATTGTATTAAAAAAGTTCTCGATTAGAATAATTCTATTAAATTGTTAAGGTTGAAAAAGTTAAAATTCTTATTAAGAATTCATTTCCTAATTTTTATGATTAATTAATTAATTAATCGCAAAAATAATACGAGTAATATAAAGAGTTTACTATAAACAATGCAAACCGCTCACGTTCTACGTTCGCGAGTCTTAGACAATAATACTAACGCACGCTCGCTTGAGCAAGGTTTAAACTTACGACCCTACTGTGACGTTTCGCTAAATACTATAGCCACCCTAATTCCTCGGTTGTCACCGAGCCTTTAATGATGTTGTCAGCCGGTACGTCCTCTTATTGTCGCCATTAATACAGGACGGATAATGCAGGATGTCGTAGGAATTAGGAAACCCTCGTCAACGAGAATGAACATTTCACCAATTGTACACTTGATCGGTAATTTAACTAAGCAAACGTGACTCAGAAAGTGACTAAGAAATTACCGACTCTATTACAATGTATGGAAAAATTTTGATACAATTATATTTAATATGTTTGCATTATTCGGTTTGCGATTTATGTTTAATATTAATTATTTGCTTCATAAAATTTTACCGAGGAAAATTTAATTTTACATCTTTTATCGTTCTTTCCAGAAATCCATCAATCAAATGCGTAAGTGCTTCGCTTCGATTTATCGTCTTTAAAAACAAATTCAACGATCAATCATGTTAAGTAGTCAAAGTATCGTCTAGAACCAAGTGAATGTATAAGCTAAGATTACGTTCGATGTAGTGTCTGACCTTTTATTACTAGAAATCGAATAAGTCTTGAATAATTTGAGAAAGCCTTTCGGTAACCCAAATTACAAAAACACTATTGATTAAAACATGTTAGACTAGAAAACATCAGTAATAAATACTAAATGTCATACCTAATTTTATACCTAGTGTTATTATATAATCATTATAAAAAGAACAATGTAATCTGTAGATATCATAGTACCATTGTATAAGAAAAATATAAAATTGATAGTATTATTTTTTTATTAACTGTTTGCACGGAAAGAATGGATTTGCTGAAACATCTAAAAATTTTGCTATATATATATATATGTGTGTGTGTGTGTGTGTGTGTGTGTGTGTGTGTGTGTGTGTGTGTGTGTGTGTGTGTGTGTGTGTGTGTGTGTGTGTGTGCTGATATATATGTGTGATGTGTTGATGGTCAACACCATCTAGTGACAAAAAACCGCGGATACTTTTTAGATGACCCAATATATATATATATATATATATATATATATATATATATTTATAAATATAAATCTAAAACTAATTTTGTTGGACTATAAAAATAATTATCTAGAGTGCTCAAACTAATTAGTGTCAAAACGTTTTGCAGCATTGCTCATCATGTTTAAAATTCATACATAATTATTCCAATAACTTAACAAAATTATTTTTAAATATGTATCTAACTAATTTTTTAAATATTAGAAAACTTTCTGCAATAAGTCATTACATAATCTTTAAGTCATAAGCCATAAAAAATCAACCAATTGAATGTGAGAAGAATAATCGGCCATGATTAGTTAATTTCTTATGACTTAAAGTTTAGATAATGTCTTATTGTAGAAAGCCTATTATACTTTAAAAAGAGCTATTTCACTTTCTTCTTTTCGTATCAATGACGGACTTAATTTTCATGTATCGGAAATATTCAACGATAATCAACCATACGGCTTGAAACGATAACGCGATTCGACGCTCATTGTCAGTACAAACGCGGTTAACAACACGCTAATCACTAGGACGATCAATTATACAGCCAGATAATTCGCCACTTACGAAACGATTGTCGAAAGCTATAGATAATTCGATACGAGACGAACATGTTTTCGTATAGAGATGCAGCTTCCGGCCGCATTCGTATAAGCGCAACGATATAAACGCATCCATTTTCTTTCGTGGAAACGGATGGCGAGTATTGACTCTCGTTTCAATATTCAACTTCTTGAATAAAACAACAGCAACTGACCGGCTAGTCGACCACGATCCTCCGACATTGAGTCACCGGGTACATTCCAAAGATCTCGCCGCTGCATCAGCATTCGTCCGTGTCCACGAAAAAGATAGCCCACTTGTATGCCCATATCTTGATAAACACCGAATGCAACATCGTACTGCGCGATCATTTTGTAGAAATAGTACCTACACGAGATTTGCGATTGGAATATGCGAACGATCGATGTGCTAATCTTAACCGTATACTGTGCCAATGACACAGTTTCATTAATCATTTCATTATTTTCTCATGTAAACTCATGTCAATTTTCCTAATTCGTGAATAAATATCCATCTAATAATATATTTTTAGTTTCGTACAACTAATCAAATAATTTAAAGTTCATTGTTGTCATCAAAAATTTATATTATAAGTATAAAACTTGTAAGCCTCTTTATGAATAAATCACTTTTATCAAGTATCGGTTTCTACTTCTATTATACATCAACATTTCAATTCAATTTTACATAAAGTATTTTTATGCCATAATTAAATATAAAATTCAAATAAAAATATTTAATAATTTTTATTTCAAATTTTATATCTGCTTTTTTAAATATATTTAATATCGTAAAAGTATAAATTAATTTAAATATTCAAAGATAATTTTACTTTTTATTAAATATTGATTTAAATTCCTACGTTGTTAAACATATTTAAAAAATGTGAAATTTTGGCATGTAACCAATAAATGTCATATACAAATAAAAATAATTTATTAAATATTCCAATATATATTATCAATATGATTAAATAGCTTACAAAAGGTTAGTCCGTAAACTTAGTACATTAAAAAAAAATAATATAATTAATAATTGTTTTAACATAATTCGTCACAGCATTACTTTTTATATAATAAATTAATTAGATTGTACTAATTTTAAAATTCCTACGCTTTTATTTTTGCATGTGGCACATGCATATTAAAAAAATGTCAGGATATTTTTTATCTTCCACACAGAACGTATAATATTTAATCTTAGAAAAATATAGGAAAACCAAATGCAAACTTAAATTTTAATAAAAGATTATTTAAGAAAATAAAAAGAGAAAATAAACCAATTTCTCTAAATATTCACAATTATTATCTATCACGTTCTGAAATAATTATTTTATTTTCATTAAAAAATATATATGTATGTATATATATATATATATATATATATATATATATCACACATAACCTCTTGTAATCTTTAGTATTTACAAAATATATAAGAATACCGTTTTATGTTTATTAAAAAATAAACATAAAAGCTTTTTATATAATATAAAAATACATCATATCAATATATTATTTATTACAACATAAATTTTATTTTAATTTTTTTTCTTTCTCATCTTTTACATTTTTCTTTCTACGCTATTTCTTTCAACTTCAATATTTAAGTATAAGGCAAGTAATAATACTATAATTATTCATAATTAATAGATATAATCTATAATACTTTCATATTCTCAATTGCGTTTCAGGAAAATTTTACATAAAAGTTCAATAAAAAAACGCTTCAATATAAAAAAAGGATTGCTTCGTTAATGTAAAAAAAAATCAAATATTGATTGAATATTAACTCTTTTGTAGCCCATTTATATTAAGGTAACAGATTCATGAGACTTGTTACATTTTTATATCGCATTAATTTGAGATATATATATATTCTTCAGATACATTATATATATATATATTAGGTGTTGGAATTAATTCGTAGCGTTTTACAAGTGATGGGAAGTACTTTCATTAATGTATTTTTTAATGCTCATGTGAAATAAATAACATTCTTTCATTAAAAAACGCTACGAATTAATTCCAACACCTAATATATATATATATATATATATATATATATATATATATGCATCAAATACGTCCATTACCTTAATTGTTTAATGTAAAATAAAGTATAAAAGTATTGTTTGACTCACCAATACGATGCGCAGCAGCGGAGTTATCAATCACATCGTAAACTACGTAAAAATATAAACTACGTTAAAATATAAAAATTACATCCTATTTATTATACATATATAAAGTTACATTACATCGTATAAATATGTCATTAAATGTCTAAACACATTCTGAAATTAAATAATAAATTGATATTAAATAACTTACCCCCTTTCCCCATAGTTGCTCCGCCGTCGCCCGATGCGTCCCAGGCCTCTTCCTCCTCCTCAAGTGTTGCTCCGTTGAACTCATATAACACTTCTGAAAATATGATCACATGACATTTAACATGATACCCTCGACGTTAATTGCAACGCGCTTTATTATGTTACTTCAATGAATAATAACTGTCACGTTGACACGTTTACGAGACGTTGATCGTGAAACTAACTAATTATGTGTACTGGGAATCGCAAGTAATGATAGTATTTTCTTTCATTATAGTCGCGATCGATTACGAGAGATAATACACGTTACGACTGTTACCTATTCAATGATTGAATGATATACCACGATCTTGCGTAAACAAAAGAATTAATTCTGAATGTCGATCACGTGTAAAGCTATCATATCTAAATCATAAGAAAAGAGTACGTATAGATATGTACATTTTTTTTAAAAAAAGATGATCCGGGAATGGAAACAGAGGGTATAATTTCGTATGTCTTAAATATAGATATTTAATAAAATAAAATTTCTTGAACAATAATTTTCGTTGGCAATTTTTATTAATATGATTATATAAATAGAAAATTTTAATTATTGATCAGAAATTTTAATTTCAAAAAGAATACATGTACTCTCTTTTAAAAAAATACGGCCGGTAATCCTAATCACGCGACACTTTACGATATTTCCGACATAAATCGCACAAAACACGCTTTATTATGTCACTTCAGTGAATAATCACACAAAACACGATTTATTACGTCACTTTGATGAATAATCATCACGTCAACACGCTTGCAAGCCGTTGATCGTGAAGGCTAGATTAATCATGTGGTTGGGAATAATTATTTGTTCATTAAGAAGATAGAGAATAATACTATTAATAAATCAAGACTAAGCGTCCCAAATTAGAAAAGACAGTCCAAAATTTTAACTCTTCGTCTCAATTTATAACACGACCCAAATTTTGTCCAAAATTAAGGATGTGATTAAAATTATCTTTGTTCTACTATTTTAAGAAAATAATAAAGTATAAAATAATAAACGAAAAGATAAAAATAATAAGTATAAAATTAATGTGATTTTTTTATTTAAAAACCCCAACTACTCATAAACAACATTTAGTAGAAAAATTTTATTACCAATTTTAAAAAATAATGTGATCTCATAACTTAATATAATTTTTGTTGTAATATTATGTATAACGTTATACATTAAGTGTTATTAATTATTATTACAAATATAATTATATTATCCATATGTTTCATTATTAATTATAAAAAATATTTATCGATTAAAATTTAATTATAATAATACGATAGTATTGAATTTTTTTTAATGTCTATTTCCCTTTTTAAGGAATTGGTTACATATAATAGTTCTTAATAATAGTTCTTTCTCCTGGCATTTGACGTGATCGCATTATAAAGGTCAATAGTTACATTACATCGCAACGCACAGAGCAGTCATTAGGGTATATCCACACAACTTGCATAGCCACATAAACATATGCATAAAAAATTATCCAATTACATTTTACGTGCCTTTATAGAAGAAATATAATTGGATAATTTTCTTTATGCATACGTTTATGCAGCTATGTAAGTTTATGAGGATACACCCTTACGAATCGCGATTTTGTGTAAACACGTACATATTACAGCCGCAAAAAAAAAACAATCTTCAAGTCTCATGTCCAGTTTTTGATCCTAGGAAATATTTAACATGCAATAAAGTAAACCCAAATATTCAATTCTTTACATTTCAAATTAATTATACATTATATTAAAAATGACAGCAGTAATTAAGAATTTTTTTCTCAGCAAGTAATACGCACGAATAACGTATGAAGTGAGATTATTCACTTCATAGTAACTCCGCCATTGCCCGATGCCTCCTCTTCCTCCTCTCAGATCATTCCTTCAAAATCACTCGCGAAAATCACTCAGTAATTAACACTAGCGCTAATTATCAAAATAAGACGATTGTGATCAGTTCGTACATATTAATGATATACGGTGTACTCATCACTCTGCGATAGATTGCAACGAAAGTAAATAACGAGAAAAGAAGCAAGAAAAATAGTAGAACGATACACTACGATTTGCTCGGGTTGTTTATCGAATAACGCGACACACCGATACGTCGCGACATTTTGAGAACTGACGGTGACAAGCTATTTAATGAATCACTGATGTAGAAATTTACGTCGTATACTTGACAAAACGAAATGCGACTGTAATTATTGATCACACGTAGTCACGATTCTATTCATGCTATTTGTTTCGAACACGATCTTTTTGCACTACGTGATGACTGACGAATAATGAATATAGCGTCACAATTCACACGGCAACTTCACTCCTAAAGCCGGTTCTACATTAATTGCAAGCTGATCGCAAGTTTGTTGCGACAGCCAATATGAAGCGTTGATTTCAAATGCAAGCGTCAGATTGGCTGTCGCAACAAACTTGCGATCAGCTTGCAACTAATGTAGAATCGGCTTTATAATCAGAACGTGTGACTGTGATGCAGAGTCGAGTTGCGTCGGTTAAAGTTCGTATATTGAAAGAAAATTAATAAATTTTATAAATAATTTAATTACGTATAGAAATTAGGATTAGGTACCCTATTATTGTAAATAAAATTAAGTAATTAAAAATTAAATGTTAAGCATTAAAATGGAGTAAAAAATTCTCGTATATTTTCTTAAAAATTAACACAATGTCATGGCTTATTTCGAACTACAGTTAAATTAACATTTGTTAATTATATTAATTCAAAGTTAATTTAATTATAGCTCGAAATAAGCCATGACATTGTGTTAATTTTTAAGCATTAAATTTAAATAATTTGGTAGTATTTTAAGGATTAGAGGAACTTGTTTTATAAATGATAGTCCACGATAGGAAGATTTTAATAAAGTATATGATCAAAATTCGGCATCGTATGTAACAGAGTAATAAGGAGATCAAACTCAAGCGGCCAGTCACGAAAAAAGTGAGCTCGAAACACGGTGTCGGAAAACCCATGAAAAATCGGGGCCTGCTGATTTTAGTGCCTTTGTAAAAAGTTGGAAATATTGACTATCATGTGGTCACAGGTCATACAAATCTATCTACTATATACATACGTGTACATATTATATAGGAAATATCTGCTTCGATAAGACAGTGACTTATTGAACCTAGCACGCACTACGTGCAGCAATTAAGCTGCATTCAGAGATTTTATCAGAGTGCTTGAGTCTGTCATTTCATTCTTATTTTACATAGAATCATAGAATGACACATAAGGGCACTCAAGCAAAGTTTCCGAACAATTTAAGAGGTGACACAGTATAGTCAACTTATCACTTTATTGTAAGACAGAGCAGATAATTAATTAATAATTGGTCACAGGTTAATATAATTGAATGATTAATAATTGATCACAAGTTAATATAATTGAATAATTAATAATTGGCCACTGTATCACTTTTTATCGCGTAACAATTATGGACAGAAATCACTAAGTGATCCGATTAGTATTAATTATTTAGAATAATTGCGTTTTCTCTTAATATTCTTCTCGATAGAAAAATAATGCTAGAACGCACAAAGCGCGCCGCGTCGACCTTTCGATTCGAACTTCGTCGTACGAATGATAACAAGACGAGTGCGCGTGTACAATAGAGACTCTTATAATGCTCGAAGGCCAAGGCTGCGCCGATGTAAATAATGAGTGACGAGCGGCGAGTATCGTCATACATACATATACGTTATCGTCCCCAAATTCAACGCATATACGAATGAACTATTTCGTTTTTTATTTTTTATAATGAAACGATCTCTCTCTCGTAATACGCATTTTACTTTTCCAATACGTTAGCATAATTAAGTATGTATAATAATTACTTCTCAATTAAAACAACGTTTTTATTAAAAGAACGATTAAATGAGTTATAATGTAAAACTTAAATTTGTCCGTAATAAATATTAATTATTTTCCATGGCGTAGGTAGCACCTATTGATATGTTTTTACGTAAGAAATTAAAGGATGAAAATAATAAAATTCATTTTAAACGTGATTTATATCACAGAATTATATAAAATAGAATTCTATGATATATAAATCACATTTAAAATGTTGATTTAAATTTTAATTATTAAAATAAGACTTAATTTATATGCTATGTATACATTATTCAAAAATTAATAGTTAACGAGACATTTTATAGAACATTCAGCATAATAAATGTAAAATATATTACTGTAAAGTATTAATTCTTCTCTTTATAGCATTAACTTAATTCTTTTCTATGGAGAATAATTAGAAAATTTATATTAATCCTTAGTACACACGTACGATCATTCGTGTTCTGGATTAATTTTCATCGATTTATATACTTTTACAAGTATATAAAAATTATTAAACGATTTTTATATATATTTTGACATCTTTAGAAAGTATTTGTATAGTTGTATATTCTCATAATAAATTGTAGATAAATTGTTTAATTAAATATAGTTAACAAAATGAGAGAAATGCACTGTTTCATACAAAAATATAAAACTCTGAAACAAAAATTAAAAAAAAATATAGTTCAATATCTTAAAATTGACAACATTCCAAACTACAAAAAAAAATAGTTCAAGTATCGGCTGTCCAAAAAATTTAGTTATTGAGTAATCTGAAAATGTTTTTTTTTAATATGCATAAATAGCTATAAATTGAAGATATGTTGCATTTATATTTTAAATAATGCATTTTATTAGTATTATTGCGTTAAAAAGACTTATAAGGAAAATGTTTTTTTATAATAGACAACATAATATATAATATTACTGACAACATTTACCACAAGGGTATCAAAAATTATATTTATTAAGGGCTAATATGTTGTTGTAGAATTAAATTTTTGTTTTTATAATTTACGAAATATTCTCTCCCGCAATACAACCGAGAATTAATTGAAAATAAAGAAAAAAATAAAAAGTTTTTAGTTACAAAAAATGTACACTCTATACATACGTTGGGTCATTTGTGACTCAGAAGTGTACAGAGTTGAACTTCGGGATTATGCAATTAAAGGATACGCACAAATTGAGGCCGACAACGTAAAACTTGTTCTTTAGATGCCAAACTTTTTTAGAAATAAAAAAGAGACTGATATTTGACCAGAGATGCGATTCTGTAATTGTTTTACATGTCTACCGATAATTGTCGGTGTCATTGCGCAGCTTTTTATACCACATAAAATATCTGCGCAACGATACCGATAACTATCGGTAGGCGTATAAAACAGTTACAGAATATAGACCTAGGTGCTCTTAGTATTTTAAAAAAAGAATGCGCAGAACACGAATAACCTAAAAGTATTATATTAAGGTTTAATTGTGAGACACATGAAACGGGTATCAATTGCCTGTTCAAGACTCATAGGGTAGTATTCATAGTCGGATCTTAGAGGCTTTGTACAATAAGCCATTACTTAAGGTAATATTTAATAAACCATAAGAAATTGACCTATCACAGTCGAATATGAGAAGAATAATCAATTATAATTGATTAATTTCTGAAAATTTAAAGCTTAGATAATGATTTATGGTAGAGAAAGAGCCTGTTATATTTTAGACCATCTTAAGTACAGTCTTAAGATATTAAAAATCAATCGGAGAGCCGTATTAGCATCTTAAAATATTACTTAAGATAATCTTAAAATAAGAACGAACTATGAATACCGTTCATAGTCATAGTACAAATCAGTGCATATGATAGCACGACGGCCTCGTACGCGGCGAGCGTCATACACGTATTTAACAAACCAAACAAAGGCAGCCTCACCAAGATGCTAGACAGTTTATTTATTGGCAATAAGAACAATAAAAATATTGAACTATACATGTCAAAACATAATAAATAGGAAATAGGAAATAAAAGCCCATAACGTTCGAAGCTGGATCTTTAATGCTTAAATAATTCAATGTGAATTTGTATATATATATATATATAGTATATACATATATACATATATACTATTGTGAGTGTTCTAAATCTTTAGACCATTATGCAATATAAACACTTCGACGCAATATAAATAACAAGTACAATAAGATTTTTATTGTTTTTATTGTTTACATTACGTCGCTTGAGAGAAAGACGTTGTTTCCATACTGACTGCGAATTGCGATGAATATTACTATGGCCTCAGTGGTTTAAAGACTTAAGATGCTCGCACGAAATACTAAAAGATTTGGATTCGATTTCCGGCCGAGATAATATTTTTCGCAATAAATAAATTTATTTACAGATTTTCAACATATTAAGATATCTTTAACAAATGCCTATTGAGCATCAAAAATTATGAAATTATTTCAGTAGTTTAGCTGCGTTTTTAAGTCCGGAAAAATTAATTTGGCGCGTAGTTAAAATGACTAAACAAATATGATATATGTATGCATATGTAGTATATACAATTCAATTGAATTATTTAAACATTGAAGATCTCGCCGCTTCGATTGTTATGGACCTTTATTTCCTATTTCCTCTATTAGATTTATTTATCATTTATTATTTATATATTTATACACGAAAAATTAATGTTTATTAAATAGTTTGTGCTCTTTAAACTTCAAATTTTTTTCAATAAATGTCATCTCACTGCATATTTCACTCCTAAGATTTTGTAAATTAAGTACGTCGTTTAAGATAATAATTAATTTCGTTTTGAAATAATAGTGATAAACATAAATTCTAATTCGAAAAATATATGGCATTTGGATTACAAAATCTGTGTACATTTCAATGGTAACTGTGTACAATTTTAAAATCAAAATTTCAATAATTATTAAATTTAATAATTATTTGAGAAATAAATGTACTTTTGTTTTCATACAAAAAGTTACATGCAAATTAATATATATTGTATTTGTCATTGTTATTTCCTTTCAAATCTCTATATTCCAAAAGAAAATTTTATAATTAAAAAATTATAGTTATTATAGTTTAAACAAGAAAATAAGATTATATTGCTGCTAAAAATAAAGATTAATCTTACTTTCTAAATTTATTGAATTATATTCAATTTCACCCTAATTCAGTATGCATATATGTGTATGACACGCAAATAATTAATAAAAATTTAAATCTAATAATGATAAACAAACTGTTATAAGTATTTTTTTGATAAAAACAAATAAAATTTATATTTCTCAAATAATTAAGTATTACATTTAATAATCCTGTTTAAAGTAATTAATTAGACATGTAAATTTACATTTAAAAAAGAAAAATGTTTGATAATTACATGTAGTTATTACATGTAGTAATTACATTTGCTATTAGTAAATAACTTGTCTATATATACATGATGTCCTAAATATGAACCCATATGAAGTCACATCAATTTTGATATCTGGAGCGTACATATTGCATCTGGATATTTGTACATGATGATTTAGAATTCTATCTGACAATTTAATGTTTGTAACTATTTCACACATATGAAAGATTAAGCACAGAATTTGAAATAAATAATATTTCGAATAATATTAAATTAATCAATAAAAATAAAGTTTTTTAATCAACAACTGCAATGCACACATCCTAAATGTGTATTTAATAGTTGCAGTTTCATATAATGCATTTATAAAGCCTTATTGACATATCTCTCATAAGGAATCAAAATATCGTTAAGCAATAAAAAATGTATATATTTGTCTAGTAAAAATCATATAATAAATGATAAACATAGTTATATCTGAATGTAAAAATTCCACACAATATTTTGTCAATTTTGACTATTAGTAATTCGGAAATTATTGTAACTCTGATATTTCTATACTTATTTATATGTTTTTTTTTTGTAAAAAAAAACTAATATTTTAATTAATCGTCAAAATATTGTTAAAATAGTATAATATATGCAAGCATGATATTTCCTATTGTCAAAAATATTTCCATTATTGAAAAAAAAGACGAGAAAGCGTTTTCACTGAAAATTCACGAAGGCAATGAACATCAAGACTAGTATAAAATTTCGATCGGATCGAATAGAAATCGGGCACAAAGCGCAGGGAAAAAGAAATTGAGAGAGCGATCTCTTGCGGAATCACGACGATTCGATAGTTTGTCTCCTAAAAATGACTAAAGCCATTTTTGGTGGAAATACATACATGTATTACATATACATCACGTATACGGATGCATTACATGTACATATCTCGTTTCGAGTGTGTAAGAGTGTGGTGTATGTGCGCATATACGCAGCTACGTGTGCACGATAGTGTGGCCGACCAAAGCCCCAACTCATATAGGAGTGTTTAGATTTTAGGATGCACATGGGAACGTGTGAATCCGGGTGGCGCGGTAACCCGTATTAGGGTCACGTGCAGATTTGCCGAGGTGAGACCCTATCTTATGCGTCCCACGTATACTCATCTCCGAATCAGAAACCCGTCATAAACGATGCAAGGCCCATATCCTTCTCGAGACCGACCTCGCCCTGCGCCGAAATTCCAACCCCTATGAAACCCCCGCGCGATATACTCGTGGCGCGAGAAATCAGACTACTGCTTGCCGCCGCCGCCGCAACAGCTGCGTTTCCGGTTGACTGGCAGAAGGCAGTTCAGTAATAATTAAAATGGCGATCCTACGGCCGCTCGTTTATGTATACTTTAACGATACCAAGATTAATCGCGTACGTGGGAAAGCCGCGAGTATGAGATGCGGTTGGCTAGAAACTGGGCTACTAAATTTGTCAACTTTTAACCTGAGAAGAGATTCGTATTCATCAACTTGATTTATTGTTAGAAGAGCATTGTTCGATTATCTTATCTAAACTTTTATTATAATTTATTTTTTTATTTAAACAACTGACATTATAAATGATATTTTGTATCGTGCATCAGCTTGCATTATAAATATAGTGATCATATGTCCTTTATTGTAAAGGACAGTTTTTTACTTCAGATGGCCGTCCTTTGGATTTATTTATTCTTTTTAAAACTTAATTTTATAATTTATTTTAATAATATTACGGAAAATTAAAAATTACTTTTTAATTAGCATTCCAATGTCTAATGTACTAATAAGATTTTTAGAAATAGAAACTATCGACAGTTTTATGAAAGAGCAATCCCAAGAATAACAAGTCATTATGATGTTAAAATAACTCCAAAATGATCATTAAAAGTTATGCTTGGGATATTAGTTAAAACAGAACAACATAATCATAATGACGTCAAGATGAATGATTAAAGTTACGTTTAATAATAAAATTTGCAGTCATTTTGATGTTATGATGACTTATGCTTTACTTAAGAATTATCTTAAATATACCACCAAGAAAATTTCAGAGATTAATGCATAGACTTCTAACAGACACAAACTATTATAGTTTGGAAATATTCAAGAATAAAGTTTTAAAAGTTTAAGTTTCATCTATTATTTCTTCTAAACAAAAAATATGATCATCGTAATTATAAAAATCATGGCAGCAACGGCAAAGAATCGTCAGATTGAATGAGCGGCCGCAAATTTTGATGATCCTTCAACGCAAACTCGCACACCGAAGTATCTATATATTTGTTTTATTCGCTCGTTTGCGAATTCGAGGAGAGTAGAGCAGGGTGCATGATCGATCGGCGTAGACAGTATATCAAACGTGCATCCATCCATCCAGTCTGACTACTATAACATAGAGTCTCGAAGGGGACAAGAATATCCTATTTCCGGGTGTTTTATCGACGGCTGTTCTCTATGCTTTGCGAATCACTGCAGATCGTGTTTTGAACCGTATCATTCGTTTGTCGAATACCCCGACTAGCACGTGCATCGAGCACGATTGTACATATATACGCATGCACGCGCGCATTCTTCCCGAATTTGCATTTTCATCGTGCATACACGCAGCATTCGGCAAAGGGACGCACCCCCTCGTTGTTTTTCTCGTACAGGAGGATAACGTTTGTGGACTTAGCGATATTTCTGGTTGAATTTGTCACACGCAATGCGGAACGATATACATCGCTCCATATTGGGATATATGTAAGAATAACATGCGATAGGATGCGAATATGCGAAAACGCTTGCTCGTTGTATACATTATTTCTAAAAAAGTCTAGCGTATATGTGATCACATGCAATGTTCCTCGGGCAATATGCATCATTTTTTGAAGAATTTATACATCTGCACATAAACGAATATTAATCGCACGCGATACCTTGCTTTATTTTTTCAAAATTATATATATATATATATACAATATATATATACAATATATATACAATATATATACTCATATAGAGAGTCGCTAGCAGCTACAACGAAACTAACGCTTAGTCAACGCTACGACAGTCAACTGACGGCCAAGTGTTTTGTCATCCAGTATTAGGCCATCACTGGCAAATGACTGGCTAAAATGACTGGACCAATACCATCTGCCAGTACTGAATCCAAGTTATCATCCAGTACTTAGCCAGTACTTGAGTACTAGTAATTTGTCAGTACTGTGCCAGTACCTAAATTCTGGCAACCAGTAATGACACAACACTGGATCGATTGTAAAATCCTATAAATAGTATTTACTTACCAAGCAAAAATCAATTTATTCAGATTTCCAGAAGCGATGAAATTTCTCTGACCTATTTATACCACAGGTCGATCTGAAACAAAAAAAGAAAAGTCTATTTAAAATTGGAATATTACGGATTTTATCAAAGAAACGTAAACCATTCTAATTGTGCGATTACGTTCACATATAAAGTGTTAACACAATTACGACTAGATCACAAAGGCTTTTAAGATAAACAACTTTAAATTAAATTTTGAATGAATGATAGATTTCTCATTAAATTAAAAAAAAAGTGATTAAAATTTTCAAAAAATGTATATAAGAAAAGTTCTTTTTCAATATTATCCGTATTTGGATCTTTATAAAAGCTCTGATAAAAGAGAAAATTGATAAAAGAAGAGATATCTAAATATAGGGCATTCTACGGGAAATCAAGTTTCTCCTCAGGGAGATCACAGAATCATATTATAATTTGACATTATTTGACTTAAAAATGAACTAATAAATGATAAATAAGGTCATGAAGATGTCTTTATAATATTATTATGACTTGTGTGTTTTATTTGGGATTTTCGAACAGAATAAGTCATAATAATGTAAAAATAACGTTAAGATGAATCTAATTGAAAAGTGACTTTCAGTAATCATTTTAAAGCCATTATCCTTTATAAAAAAAATTTAATATCGATGATCAATATACCGAAATACAGTTTAATTATTTATATTAAGCACTAAAAGCACTCTTGTTCAATATCTTTGATCCTTCAGACCTAATTTGATTAAAACCATGTTAAAAAAATTTAAAAAAATTTTTTTTAATTTAGTTTATGCATACTTAAATAAATAATGTATACTAAACAATTTTTTTTCAAAATTTTGTCTATTTTTCCAACATATACCTTGTCTCAGATGTCAAAGGAATTAAATAATTTCAACGGATAATGTCTTCAAATTTGATGTACAAGTGTTGTATATTACAAAGTGCGCTGGATCTGAATAAGGACCAAATAAGTAATTAATTACTGTCTTTCAGTAATAAATTGGCCCTTATTAGATTTCTGTAAAAGTGCAGGGTTCTCAGGTCCATCCCCTCTTCTCTTCCTCCTCATCCTCCTTCTCAAATCACGTACTTTCGAGCATTTCAACGATGTTATACAGTTGATAAAACAACTGTATGAAGTCAAGTGCGGAAAAAAAAACGTACGCACGCGTCAGGATGACGAATGGCGTTAACACAGGGCTGTCGCGGCGTGCCATATGCGGAAAGAGGTAATCCACAAGTCGTCGATCGACGTTCTCTCGCAGCGAAAGCCGGTATTATCCGCGGCAGGGTTGGAAATGCGCGCATTAGAGCCGCCAACGTGCCACAATTTCGCAGGGGCGCAACACCCACATACACTCCGGTCAATAGTTTTAACTCGTGAAAAACGTTAGGCCGCTTAAAACGGACGCATATACGCATAACACGCAGGCCGTCGCGGCTTATCCGCGGCAATAATCCTCGCGCTGGTGCATATACGCACGCACACGCACTGCGATCATGAATATTTACGCAGAATTCGGGTAGGCCCGCCCGCGCAGGACACACAACCCCAGCTATTTATTATCTGCTAAAATTATAACGTTCAACGTCATCGACGCGAGAGCCGAGTGCCCGTGTAATCGAATCCCCAGCGTATATAAATATATAATCGCAACGGCGAACTCGGCTCGTGTACACGCTCGTGCGCGCGCACATGTTCGCAATTCATGCGTCCATCCGATATTTCCGTATCGGCGGCAATTTACTGACGTACACGTGTCTGAAATTCGGTGATTGCACGTCGAACTGAATTTTCATCCCCCCCAAGCCCAAGGTTTAACCGCCGGCCATCCGCTCATCCTGGCATAGCCTGGCCTGGTCTGGCCCGGGTCCGGTGCGGCGCGTGGTCCGGCTCGCTCTCCCCTGGTACGCAATAATGAAGTGGGTATGTAATTATGCAATGTAATACCCCGGGATTGTGCCTAATTCGCGCTCGCGGCACCGCGCGGCTCGTATTATATACGAGCATCGACGACGAAATAATTTCGACAAATCCGAATACGGTTCGACGATCCGCGAATTTCCGGCGAGAGGGCCGAGAAAGGAAAGATTGCCCAAGGGGCATAATTCGTTTCCAATCATGTGCGTAAAGTTTAATATTCGCGATTTATTTGCAAGATATGTTTTTAGCAACAGATATACCAGCACTAATGAGCGGCAGAAGCAGAAAGGGAGGACGAGGAAGTGAGGAAAGCGAATGGTAACTTTACATCTGACGCCGGCTTTAAAGTTGCCAGATATGAAACCACTTCGATAGGTGAAACGCTCATGGGATCATCGTCCGTCAGACATCGTCGACCCGAGGGCCATCCCAGGCGACTTCACTTTCCATCCGGATATGGGAAACTATGTTGGAAATACCAAACATCCTCGGACATTCTTCATCATGTGGAAAATCAAGCTCCATCATTCCTCTCTTCCTTCTCCTCCTCCTCCTCCTCCTCCTCCTCCTTTTCCTTCTTCTTGAATCGCGTACTTCCGAGCATTTCAATGAGATCATACTGGAGTTTTAGACACGCCGCTTGGGCTTTACGTCGTACTTAAATCATGTCTCTTATAACCGAGACGTCGTAGTTGTAAAAAAAATTATGTAACACTTTGCTTTTAAAAAAAGAAAGTACAAACACCCGTGCTATTTTATGTACAGCTGACTTTAATACAGCTACTCGTTAATTGTTTCATTTATCTAGAAAAAAAAAATATTTATTAATCGTTTACAATTCAGAAACTATGCAAATATCTATGAAAAATTGTTTACATGTTTTTGCTTCTCGGATAAGCGTATTATGTATCAATTCAAAAGCTATTACCATAGAAATAATGATTTTGCTAAAATATCTAAAAATTCAGCTAGATACAGATTTAAAAATAATTTTGTTACACCATCAAAATAATTACGCAGGATACTCATGTATAATGAGCAATGCTGCAAAAGCTTTTATATTCTAGCAACCAGTTTGAACTGCTGCATACATAATTTTGATAGTTTAACAAAATTATTTTTAAATCTATGATATATCTAGGTAAATTTTTAGACACACAAACACACACACACACACACACACACATATAATCATCATTATCAAAAGTCTTTCCATGTAATCAACAAAGGCCGCTATCGATCGATACAATTCACGCTCAGTAAGCGTACAAGAGACGCATTATGAGGCTTCGGGGGTGAGGATAATGACACTGCAACGAAGACGTGCAAGGAAATCTAGAGAGTTAATTAGGAAGTACCACCGTATCAGTCGGCGCGGTCGACTCATTCCCCTACAGAAGGAGGTAAGGGAAGATACCTGATGCATGATGCACGAAGTGAGATCGGGCTGGAGAGAGGTATGGTTGAGCTGTATCTTATGTACAAGGGTCTTAATGTACACATTCGCGCGTCTTAAAGGCGAAAGTTAGTTATCCGGAGGTGCGCCAACTTTCGGCACAAGGAGCGTCTGCAAACGCGGTACTCGACGCCGTGTGATCCGTAAAGTTCGCGCTTATACTGAGATAATTCGCAGGGTACTTACGTCTTTTTCTATTCTACAACGAGACGAGGCAAGTAGAAGAGCGTACGAATATTTAAATTACTTACACGATTATGAATTTAACTTGAATGTTATAAATTTCATTCATTTTGCCGACTGCTTATAAATTCTCATGATCAATCAGTCTGACGTCAAGAAAGACTATATTAAATCTGAGTTGATTAAAGACATTCTCTGCACAGATTTGTACAGAGTTGCCATAATTCCTCATCCTAAAATTTAATAATTTTTTTTTTTATTTTTAGACAAAATTTCTCATAATTTTAATGTAAGCAACACTTAACGAATAAAGCATACCGTACTTTTCTTTCCGCGTTGTCAGTCGATGTGTCGTATATCAATTTCGAACGAAAGCACTCGAAACAGATTTCCACTTAATGGCACATTCTGGCATTCGTAGCAATAAAGAGTTCAACGATATGCAACCTCTATTATGCTTAAAGAGCGAACAGTTACAAAACTCTCTTTTAACTGTCGCCTCGCGAAGTGCTGCAATGCGCACCGGAGAACCATATTTCTCCAAACGAAAGAAAATGGTACGGTCGACGATGCAAAAGTCGAAAAAGAATCAGAGAGAGACTCGTCTCCTTTTTGGTACCTTTGAATAATTCCGCTATTACCTTAATATTTGATTCACACGACTCGCTGTAACTACAAATCACATTGTGACACGTTTTCATTCCATTTATTTATAAAAATGTGAACGAACAAAGATACGCGAAAATATTGAATTTTACTTTTTGCTTTATATGGAAATGTAAAATAAAATATATTTTATTCTCTTTTTAAAATATAAAAAATATAATACGTCAAGTTTCTCACAAAATAGTAATTTACTTAGCAATCACATGTCTAAATCTAGATGCAACGGAGTTTGTGACATATCGCGCAGGGGATTCAATGTTAAAGTTTAATAATCGAGAAATGTTGGTCATATTCGAATAGCCCTTTGGCAAAAATCGCGTGGCTGCGCAACCAGCGAACTCCGCAGTTTTAATTTCACTTTGCCGAGATAGAGGCGGATAGAGTATCGACGAAAAAAGAAATGAGCAGTCGCCCGTTTACCAACCCGCATATAGGCACCGCCGACGAGATGGGTATATACACGGATCTATTATTCATGCATGAATTTGAAACGCACGTTACACCAAATTGGTACCCTAAAGGGCTAACGTAGCGTACTGAATATTACAGGCGGTTTTTAACATGGAAATCAATTCCGTGTATCAGATTCATACATAATAGATGTAAAGGAGTTGTTTCACGGAAAAAAACCTATTCTACCGGGAAGTTTATGCTGAAAAGCCGAGCAATAATGCAGCTTGATGAAAGGATCAACAGAGTCGATAGCTATCGGATGCATTAGAGTGTCATTAGATTACCTATGTACCAAAGGCGGAATAAACATTATCATTACTTCTTGATAATATCACTTTATTGTATAACGTAGCGAATATCTAGAATTCTGTAATTTTATAATTTTCAGTTAAATGTCTCTATCCCAGTGGGAATGGAAATATCATTGCATCGCGTAATCTTAACGAAACGGAATCTCTTCCACGTAAAAGCCAGTATTCGAGTGTATTCTTCCCGCGTTCGATCTGAAGAGACGCGCAAGTGACCTGTAATAGTAGACAATTTCACCGCGCGTGAAATTACCCGATAAACAACACTGGCAATCGTTGCAAAATACCCAAGCATTTCCGCACCATTTTGTCGCGAATATTACGATGGAAGACCGAAATTTATCGTCGCAACGAAACACCGTGAAATGCTGCTTACGCTATCGCAACATAAAGCGCGAACGTAATCTCGATTGCACCCTTCTGTTTTCATATTCCAACTACTTTTCTGTCTGGGCATACAGTTTATATAAAACGTACGGTAAACACACGGAAAGAACGGTTTTAAGCTAAAGTGTCTAAAAATTTAACTAAATATTGATCTGAAATTAATAATTATATTGGACTATATTATATTTAAATAATTATGTAAGACGCTCAAGCTAGTTATTAAAATGTCACAATTTTTGGCAGCGTTGTTCATCGTGTTTGAGTTTCCTATGTAACTTTATTTTTTTTATTTTTTAATTTAATTTTAATTATTGGTTCAAACAAATTATTTTCCCATTCTTCTGTATCTTAGTTGAATTTTTAGATACTTCAGCAAAATTATTCTTTCCGTGCTCGATAATTCTGCTAATAATGTATCGATATCATCTTAATGAATTACCGTTATTTCAACAAAAATTCTTTCTAATTCTTCTCAAAATGTTTGTCTTTAGTCAATACGTTTACGAGGTATTACAAAAAAAGAGAGAGAGGGGGAAACGTAAAGCGAAACTTTCCGTACTACGTTTACACACAATAATCAGATTTCGAGGATTTAAACGATTTTGACACAGGTGGTACGGGAAAAAGTTTCAATCTGCCGCTCTCCGCAATTAAACGTAAACGCCTGCTGTCAGATACACTCACGTCGCTTCCGGTATTCTAAAACTCCGAATTCATAAATCAACATGCATGATATTCGCGAGAAATCAAATCATCAAATGAGTAAAACGACTTAAGATTTTAATCCAAAGGAATATTCATCGAGGAAAGAAATCATGTAATTAAATAATGGATCTAACAGACGATCTAAGAGACGAGATATTCTTACGACAGTCAATCGCACTGATGGCACAGAATCGCAATTGGAAACTCATTAGCGTTTATGATTAACGATTATCAAATATTCCGTTTAATATTACCTTCATGTAAACGCAAGCATGCGCGAGAGAAGCAGAAAAAGAGAGAGAGAGAGAGAGAGAGAGAGAGAGAGAGAGAGAGAAAGAGAGAGAAAGCGAAATAGTTCGTACATGACAGCCGAACCGAAAGGAAATAGCTAGAAGCACTGACAAGGTATTTACGGCCGTACTCGACTGCGGTGTAATTGGAACGTCAATTTCGTAACTGTACACTTTTGTAACCGCAGTGAGAGACGGCGACGATTTGAGCAATACAAATTGGATGAGCAGAAATTTCAAATACACTGCATATCCTGTATGATTCTCTTGGTTGTTCTTCCAAAATGAAGTAATATTTAACGATTACATTTTTGCATAGTGAAAACTAGTTAAAAATAACAGAGCGTGCATATTAGATATAAGAGAGACAGGAATATTGAATAATATGAAAGAAATATCTCATTCAATATCCCGTCGCGTCAGATAATAAAAAGTCAAATAATGTCTGCTTAAACAAGAATAAAGTCGAGATATTAATAAAACACGTTGAGATGAGAAATCTGGGTTAATATTAAAAATTACTATTATTTTATTCTTCCAACGAATTTCTCGTGTACATGACAGACCTAGAAACAAAATGTCAAAATTCGCGTGCTTGGTAGTAACCTCCTCAACCTCGAATAAACGGAAGGAGCGGAAAAAGAAGGAGACGAACTGAAGCAGAGCGATCTATTGTTAGTTGCCGCGGGCGAAACGAGGCGGATCATCTTTCGGGCCAGTTAAAGTTTTTATCGTAGCCGACACGCCGACCATACGTCACAGCCCAGCGGTTTTCCCTCGGTAGGTCCCTTCTATCCCTTCTCTTTCCACCCCGAACTCACGGCGGCTATTTATAAAGAAAAATTACGCCCTCGAGATCGCGTAATGAGCTCCCGCAGCAAATACGTGCAACTGTCTATCTGTCTGTCGACGGCGTTCCGCGTGGTTAATAATAACGGGGCCTCCCCCACTTTCCCTTGTAATGGATACGTTTCACGTATTTACCCGCCCACGTTAACGAATGAGCGGGTACGAACGCTTTCCCGTAGAAGAGCGCAAACGATTAATATCGACTCCATTATTAGCAGGATCGTCCTAACAAAGAGTTATTTTCTCGCCAATGCGACACACCCCGAAGAGAGGGAGAAGGATGAAACTCGACCTTTCGACCCCGCTCAATCTCCTTCTCACCGTTCATTTCCTTCGCCGGTATATCTTGTATTGATATTTGCCTTCTTTTTTATTGCGCGTCTCTTTGATGGCGCGATATGATTACTCTCGTGAAAGTAAAGCGCTGGTATTAAGCGCTCGTTAACTCTATGTGAAAGTTATAAGTCTCGAATTATTGTCTAGACATTGTAATTTTTGCTGGGAGAGCAAGGACCTATGTAAATCAAAAACCAATTCTCATCTGTTTCTATTTTTTATATAAGTAAAAATGTGAATTTTTCGTTTAAAGCAAACAAGCCATAATTTTTTGCAAAACATTTATATGCTTGACGTAAAAGATTTCAATCAGTTGACTAGAATCGTAATTTTTGTGGAATGTTATAATAATTAAAATTGCTAATTATAAACAATGTAATCGATATAAAGAGAATGTTAAGTTAAGTTTGTTTTTCAACTAAAATGAAAAAATCCCGAGATGTACAAATTATATATAATATTATATTAAACGGATTCAAATGATATACCGCTTATTTCAAAGAAACATCAGGATCATGGGAAAATTTATTTTAAATTCTTAGATTTAGATAAAGAAGTGATTATATAGAATTTTTTCAACTATAAATACTATACATTTGTTCAGAATATATAACGCATACTGGAGATATTAAAAATATTTTTAAAAATAATAATGACGTTCTTCATGTTTTATTAGAGCTGTTTAAAGCATTAATGAAAATAATAAACGGTTAATAATGAGAAATTACAAAGAAGCAACCTACGTACGTATTACGGAAACTATTCGAAATGGATTCCGACTGGAATTATTTCGTTTTCCCTAGAAATAGAAATCTAGGGAATAACTGAACTATTTCCAATCGGAATCCATTCCGAATAATTTCGTAATACGTGCCCTATTCGAGAAATCCTTCCACTTGAAACTCATAATACTCGCGATCATCATTTATTCTTATTTTTTGATAAATAACAAGGATGAAATGATTTCATAAGCATTAAAAGTGTCTAGTAATATACCTGCATATTCTATTCCTACTATCTTCAATATACCTATAGAGATTATAACAAAATAGTGCCACAGTGAATACAGTAGTTATGTCTTATTGCGTTATACAATTATGGCGTCAAATTGTACGTCTTGAGGAATTTCTTTTCTCAAAAAGAAGCGTTCACATATTTAAATAATACAATCCTTATTCAATTCTTGTCCAACTTTTTCAATAAATGTGATAGCATAAATGTGATAGATTTATTTGTTTTGATCCCATGATGTCTCCCATGTTTCCGACATTTCTCCAAGATAAGCGATATATTGTATTATTCGATTTCACTTGAATAGCCGTTTAATATAATGTATAATTTGTACATTTCGGAATTTTTCCATTTTTCCGAAAAACAGCTATAACTTAACAGCTATAACTTAACAACATCTTGCTTCGTTTTCGTTGAACATAAACATATATGATTTTTCTTTGCAAAATCAATATCTTTGATTGATTCTAAATATAACTCTTTATTGACGAAATACTAGATATATAAAACTTCACAGATAAAAATCAATCACAACGTAAAAGAGACAGAATTACGTTTGCGCAGGTTGCAACGCGTTGGTCGTTAATAATATTTTCCAACACAGCCATTAATTAAAAATGCAAATAATTGCGGCTTAATTTAATTACGTATGTAAACGCGCACGGATTAAAATTACGGTTCCGACCGAGCTGATTGAAATCTTTTACGTCAAGCATATAAATATTTTGTACAAAATTACGGCTCGTTTGCTTTAAACAAAAATATATGCAAAAAATCTATCAAACGATATTCTGCGGCATTCAGCGGCGAATAATACGTGTTACAATCGAGTATCCAATCGAGAGCACCAGATCGATAAGTAACATTTCTAAATATTAATCAGAGGTATTGCATGAAACATCGTGTTGCATGAGGCTCGCAAGATCAAGCGAATTATTGCATGCTCGCGAACGAATGACCGTCGTGCTCGGGGAAAATAAAGCCCTACGGTTGAGTATTCGGCGCATTGCTTATTGGTATGCCGGTGACACACGGGTCCAATTTGGTTACCGGCGTCTGCGAATCGCCGAATATCATCTACTCCATTGAAATTCCGATATAGGTATGAGACGCTATATCGCATTTGTCTCCCTGACTGTGTTACCTAACGCTCGCATTTTGGTGCCTGTTGTTTCCCCATGAGAATGTGACTACGTGCCAATGAAGCGCAACTCTTGTTCCATCCAGAGCGTTAAATATCGTCAGTTTCTCCATTTTTAAGCATTAATGAAAATAATAAACGGTTAATAATGAGAAATTACAAAGAAACAACCTACGTACGTATTACGGAAACTATTCGGAATGGATTCCGATCGGAATTATTTCGTTTTCCCTAGAAATAGAAATCTAGGGAATAACTGAACTATTTCCGATCGGAATCCATTCCGAATAATTTCGTAATACGTGCCCTATTCGAGAAATCCGTAATATGTGAAATGTATTCCGAAAAAGAGAGTTCATTTTTACATAAAATTACAATACTTACAAGCAAAAGCAGTTTACGTGTATAATTTGAAAAGTTTCATATACCTACGCTCTATCGATCCATACCGGATAGAGTCTATAATAAAAAAAAAGAGAACGGTAGAGTGGATTTAGATTCAACTCTTGTGTGCTATACGACATTTCCGTCAAACGCTGCTTTTTGAATACATACACGAGGCGCGTATGAAAGCGTATCTAAAAATAAATGTCAATGCGATTTATCCTTCCGAGAAGAAGTTCTTCCTTACCGTACAGCGCGACTACACAATAGCTATTCTCAGAGACCAGTTGGACATTCGCGTATATCTATATGTATATCTATATGTACATATACATCGGGAGTGTTCACTGAATATACGTCAAGATTTCATGCGTCAAAACAAATCGTGGTGAATAGATTCGAGGGGGCACTTCTAAGGACAATTCAGTTCACAGCTCCGCAAGGACGAGCCGAAGCGCATTGATCGTCACCGTGACGGCTATCGGTCGCAATAGGTCCCGTATGTTTTCGCGTGCCGACAAGGGCGGAATCATGGCGAACGCTCGTAATTCTCTCCCATTCGCGGCGGAGCGGGTGCGCGTCATGCGGGGTGCACAGAGGGTAGGAGCAAGGGAGGTGTAGCGAGGGAGGGGGAGGAAGGGAGAGGGTAGAAAGGGGGCGCCTTTCCCTGCCCCTGTCCGCCTCCTCTTTACCCCTCTTACGCTACGCTCTTTCGCAGGGCATAGTGGAAGCACCCAGGGGCAATTGAAACTCACGGCCATTTACTGCATTTCAATAATGGTTTCCCATCTCCCTCTCCGCGGCAACCCCGCATCCCGCGCCTCTTACTGCACCACCGTTGCACCCTCTCTCGTCTCTCCTCCTCACTCCACGCGTGCAACACGAGAGCTCGGGTTGCACAGTCGATTTACTACGAGCTTTATGGTACACACCGTGCGAGAGTACGCAGAAGTACCCTACGGCCAACTATACCCCGCGCGTCTGCCATGGCAACTGTATTATTCCCCGTAAACTATCCCGGGCCACGCGCGTGCACGCACGTATCCATGCACGTGTAACGCAGCGATTTTTACGCTTCCCAAAAAGCTCGTTAGTACGTCGAAAAACACGTGGCCGCTATTTCTGCTGACGAGAATGGCACGAGGAACGGAAGTCGGAACCCGCGCGAATTCCGGTCGCCTCCGTTCAATCGTACAATCGCTGATACTATAGACACATGGAAAAATAATTCTGTTGAAATATGTATCTAAAGATTTAACTGATTACATACACACACACACACACACACACACACACACACACACACACACACACACACAGATCTGAAAATAATTTTGTTGAACTATCAAAATAATTATATAAAACGCTTTAAATGTTGCTAAATGCTGCAAAAAGTTTAACATTTTAGCAAACTATATAAGAGCGTCCTATATAATTATTTTGATGGTCCGATTAAGCACAATTATTTTCAGATCTGTATCTATATATATATATATATATATATATTAGGTGTTGGAATTAATTCGTAGCGTTTTTAATGAAAGAATGTTATTTATTTCACATGAGCATTAAAAAATACATTAATGAAAGTACTTCCCATCACTTGTAAAACGCTACGAATTAATTCCAACACCTAATATATATATATATATATATATATAGATAGATAGATACAGATATTTCAACAAATCGTTCGTTTGATATTTTTGGTAAAAATTTCTGCATGCATTCTTTTAACAATTATTGAACAATTATATTAACTTTATTTAATAACTGAGAAGCAAAATTACTTAGGAATCTTAGGATTCCAATCTAGATCTAACGCCTAATCTACACTTGCTACGCATAAAAGATGAAGTTATTTATTGAACAAACAGGGCAAATGGATTACACAATATTCTAATAATAATCTATTCACATATATATACTAAACAATAATTGGAAATATTTACATGCAAGTTGTACATATTTTTATTGAATTATTTCAGTCACTGAATAAAACTCTTATCAATTAAGTTCTTGTCTATTTTCTATGCAATATTTTTACAATTAATGAGAATACAATAATACTAGACAGTAAGTAGATGGATGTTTAGGAAAACTGCATACATTTCTACCAGGAGGAGGGGAGATGTAGAATTAACCAAATTAAAATTCATAAATATTTGCAAAAATATGCGAATTGAAACGTAAAATTTAAATTAAACTAACATAAAAGTACTTTAATAACGCAACATCTTCAATCTAATTTTTACCAAGGAAAAATTCAAAATTAATTAGCTTTCAATATTCACCAAACGTGCGAATCTTTTACAAATCGTTATGAAGCAACCAATGAATAAGCGAATAACTGTAAACCACAAAATGAATATCGATTAAGCGATCGAGAGCGTCACGCTTCTGTAATACGTAGGATCATTTTAGAAGCACTATCGGAGATGGATAATTGAGATGGATATTGAATCGTCGACGTGTCGCATTTCCGTGGGCTCATTGCCGTCTGGTATACAGATACATTCGCACAATCGGCAATAGGTACGATATGTAACGGTTTCAGTAAATTTGAAATCGACCAAATCGGCCAAATCGCCCGCAGACAATGGACGAAACAAATTTCGCCCATTAGCAACCGACGGAGGATACGTGTCACGCTGCAGTTGTCGTCAATACAAATATCTGCTCGCGAGATGCGCCCATATTCGTCTGGATACCTTCCACACGTTTCCATACATATGCGCATATGTACGCGCACGAATGCACGGATAAAAAAAAAGACCTCGGATTTATTCCGCAAAATCGCGACAAGTCCGGAAATATATATATATATATATATATGTATGATAAATATACATATATACATGTATAAATATATATATATATATATATATATATATATATTCCGGCTATAAATATGACGATTCAGATTACAGATACGGCTGGCCGAATTGAACGTCCACAAATTTATCCGTATCTTGGACAGGAACAGAAAGGAATTGAATGATTTCTCTACCGATTTCCGCATCCCCGATTTGAGAGACTAGAGACGCATTGCTATATACCACCAAATGAATTTCTCCTCTATATCGATCCGTCTATTCTCCGCGATCTAGCCTCTCGCCGTTTTTACGGATGTTCGGACGCGCATCAAATGGAGCATACACTGTAGGTACGCGAAATACAGACAGAAGGGACAGACAGAATAAGAAAGCGAGCACCAACAGCGTACCGATATACTATACACGCACACGTCACCCCTGACACGTATGTAATTGCCTAGATTCGGACCGTGCAAAAAAGGTGAAAACACGTCGAAAGCCGGGACGAAAAACAGCTGTTACGCGGATAGCGGATTCCCAGAGTGAATTCTCGTGCGCTCGAATCAATGGGAACGAAGAATGATGCATCGAAGAAAATACTAGAGGGATTTGAATATAATAACCCGCGGCAAACGTAATAAAAAAAAAATATTTTCGAAAATTTATCACATGTACCCTACCTTTCTACTTCTATTTCAAATCAAATACACTTATAATATATTTTAGTTTCTAAATTTAATTACTCGGAAAAAATGATTTTGATAAAATATAATTTAGTACAAATTAGTAATTTAAAACAAATATTATATAAAAATAATTTTATTGGATCATTAAAATAATAATTATGTAAGATATTTAAATTGGTTGTTAGAACGTCAAAACTGCTCGTTATAGTTGAGATCCTTCTGTAATTATTGTATCTGTATTTTGATATGGTTCAACAAAATTATTTTTAAACCTAACTAAATTTTGATATTTTAGCAAAATCATCCTTTCCGTGTATAAATTATAGATGCTCTACACAGCGCAGAAATTTCATAAATTTAATTGCACAAAATTGTTACTAAAAAGTGAAATTTCATTTCGAAATTATTTCAGATTCATCTAAAATTCATATATAATTAGCTGTGTAATTAACTATGCCCTTTAATATATATAGTTATTATTTTTTATTTATTAGTTTTTATTTTTTAAAAGTATTATTTTTCTGTATTTAGAGATGGAGAGCTATACAATCACGCAACGTATGCGCACCTTGCATAATGCAATGTAGGTGTTATATATGTACATATAACGTGCATACATCCAGGCTCGCGAACGGAGGATACGAGCCTTATGTACGCAACTCGCAACGGGGTATTTCCGCTCGTCAAATAACAAGTTGTATACATTCAGAGCCCAATCACACGTATTATCCAGTATTCTGTGAACCACCGTACTTCGACAATCTGAACGGACGTGAAACGCGTTCGTACCGAGTGATTCGGATGGGTATATTCAAGTTTGATAATTATGTCACTTGAGATAACGCTTTAATTTATAATATCATTTTGCTTCAACTTGACAATGTGACAGGAATTAAAATAATAAGTTAATTTAAGCATGTCTTATCTTAAAATTAATTCAAAGATTCTATTTAAATTTTACTAGAAATCTAAAGTCTTTCATTATCCAGGACAGAATAAAAGTGTGATATTTTAATATTCTTTAATTTTAAATATTACTTTTCAGAATTAAACTTCGTCTTATTTATACAGTAAACCCACGTGTAGAATAAGTTTTCTTTTATTTCTTTAGATCACTCAGTTACTAGTATGTAGGTATGCTTCCTGCATGTGCACGTACGGTGCACCCCTCAAATTTTCAATCCCCGCTCGCCAAGGCACGTCCAAATGATAGACCCGGTCTACAAGAGGAACGACAGATCCGGATCGTTATCGATGTCGGGGTATATCCATCTATCGACGGATCAACCATCGATAGCCAGCGGAAACGACGGACCATTCGCACGGGGAATGAGGAGCATCGCGAGAGCGGGTTCGCATACGTGTGTATCGGTGCGCACGATTCACGGAGGGATGTAATAGACGATGTAATCGGCATCCTACGCGTGTAGCACCGTGTGTACATACAACGGATTGTCTAATGCGGGACATGTGTTAGGTGATCGAATTTTGCAGCGCGAATTTCGCGTCGAGGCGCGCTCTTTCCCACTATTGTACAGGCGGAAATTTAAGAGAGACAATACTTTGTCGCGGTTTTCAATTGGAACTTACGTAATGAAAGGGATCGATAAAATTTTAATTCTAATTTTAAAGTCGTCGACCGAGTCGATTAGTAATAAATGCATAATAAATAATTATTAAAATAAAATATTTAACATCACTCTTATTAATTATCGTGCTATTCTAATGTCAAAAATGAAACAAACCATATCACAAATTTGCAGGACACTTTTATGAATCTGAACGTCGGAGCGTTTCGACTAAAATTTTATAAAGCAGAAAAGTTCAAATTACGAAAAACAATTGACACCGACGGTTGTATTTTTCGACGTCTCGCTAAATTTATGGATGATAGGTAAAACAGGAAAGTGAATAGCATCATATAATTTATTTTATCATATAATTTTGTACAAAAAAAGTAATATGTAATAATCATATGTATAACATATAATATGTAACATATGATTATTACTGGCGATACTTACTGACTAAAGATCCTTCACGACTTCCTCTTTGCTTTCATTTGCGTCCTACGATTCTTGCCTAATCTTTGTTTTCCCTTTCCACCTTTTCCTCTTTTGCCTTCTTTCGGTTTCTCTGGTCTTCTATATTCAGAAACATCAGCCGAACTGCTCCTTGTGTTCCATTTGCTACGGCGCTTTTTTCCTCCATAACCAAATTTGGCAGCCTTCATTTGCATCTTTAACTGCGCCTTCGTATTTATCTTGCGATTTACCTGTGGTTTATCTTGAGCTTTACCTTGCGATTTCTTCTTATCATTCAAGAAATCGAGATCCTGTCGCATACCATTGCGATATTTTTTAACACCTTCAATCAATTTTCTTTTCTCTGCATGTTTCTTTAGAGTTGTCGCGACTTGCATTTGCTTTGAAATCTTCTTTTGTTGTCTCAATTGTCTTACTTTTTCCGATCTTTGCGTCATTATCTGCTTTTCCAACAGATTTTCTCGCACTTTTTGCATATGCTCGTCAGATTTGACCATTTCAGCAAAGTAATCACCCGGTCTAGATACTGATATGCCAAGCTTCTTTAACCTATTAACACCTTCCATAACAGCACCCTGAGCTTGACGATGAAACATGTTCTCTCTATGAAAGTCATTCACAACTGGATCCTCAGACGGCTTGTATTGAGGTAACTTTCTATTTCCTTGTAGCTGCTTAGCTCGTCTTACTTCTTGCTCTTGCATTTGAAGCGCCAATTCTGGTGCCAAAGGTGCAAGTGCATTTACCATATCCAGTTTCTCGATCCATGGCAAGTTCAGCTTTATTTCATCCAATTTTTGCTTCATGTGATTCTACAATTTGTTTAGAGGGAGAGTTAGGTTAAGTTACAATAAAAAGATTCCAAAATGTACTGTAGTAATTTCTGATAAAAGAATCACATACGACGTAATTCTTGGATTGCTTGCCACTCGTCTCGATTGCCACATTGAGCCCTGGATTCAGTAATCCCTTCGCGAAGGCGTCTTGTAGCTGAACACGTGAGGTTAAACGAGGTTAGATTAGAATGCGCATGATTTAAGTGGTAAGCGCTCAAGGAAATCGTAATACTCACCTCCTCATCGGACGAATTGTACTCTGAGTTTGATTCTGATGTTTCTGTCATCGTGAATAATTTAATAAACTATTACCTTTACTTAATTGTGATTATAACCGGTAGAACGTGCTCCTAAATGATTCGAGAACAACATCGCCAACGCCACCCTCCAACTCCACGGATTCCGAATTTTCTTTCGACGATGCTTCTAGCGACATCTGGTGGAGCAATCTGGAAATTATTCGTAAGGTATAATACCAATAATCAGCAAAAAAGGAAAAGATACTTTCTCTTTTTAAAAAAATTTTTATCCATCAAAGACACTGTGATATAAAAACAGACGATAAAGAATCATTTTTTATCAAGTTGATATTTGATACAAAGAGAATTTTCTTCTACAGTCGAAAAATAATTTTTGTTCATCAATCGTTTTAACGATACGAACGAACGTCTTATCTCGAAAATCCCGATTATGTTAATTAATTCAAAATAATTTCTCGCAGCAGAAAAAATTTGATTATACGATTTGTAATACCCGATATTTAATCTTTTTTCCACATGTTCAACAACAAATACTTTTATTTGCGTTAAAACAAGTTAATCAAAGTATTGTCCAAGTCGCGTCGTGTTATTCCCGCAGACCAGTTTATCAGGAATTAAACTTACATTACGTGTCTTAATTTCCATTTACCATACAAGAATAGTTTATGAGAATAATTTAAAATGGAAACGTTCTCAGATAAGAAAATTAATAAATTTTATATGTATACTTTCTTTCGACTTTTACATGTATACTCTCGAAACTTTTATGTACACTCTTGGCACGATGCAATTACAATTTTCTCTACTCTGTAATGCAGCATACAATACTAAGAAAAACTAGAAATTGTACTATTAAAAATATCCGCGTTTGGCAAAATGTTTATTTGAGTTTATTTATATGAATTTCGATTCAACAAAAACCTATATTTATTAGTATATTTCTTTTTTTTATTTTAGGTTTAGAGAAATATAGTCGTATCTCATTTTGTTAGCGAAGGAAACTTTCAACAGTTTTACAAAACTGTACTATATTTTTCCTAACCTAAAATTATAAAAAAAAAGAAATAAACTAATAAATATAGTTTTTTGTTGAATCGGAATTTAAATTCAAAGTGTATAAGATATTTAATCGGACACCAACTAAAAGTAACTGAACAATGTTATAATTTCGTACGATATAAATGTAATACAACACGTAATGTATTATATAAATTACATAGTTGAATGCGAAATTATAACATATTGATGTTACTTCTAGTTTGTTGTCGACTGGATAACTGCCGATACAAACCAATAAATAAATAACTCTTATAAATAACACTTTTATAAATAACTAATATAACTCTTGACAATTAAAATGTAAAAAAGGCTATTAGGAATTGGTGCGATATAGAAGAGAAATATCCCTCTTTGGAATATTTTTGATTTTAAAAATACAATTAATTCAATCAACACGAAGAAAACTTTCAATCAGTTGTAAAATAAACTTTCTATTGAATGCGGCCAAGAAGAACAAGAAAGTCAAAATAATGTCACCGAAACATAACAAAAGTAATGACATAAATTCTATTAATAAACGGTTAATATAACGTCAATTTGACATTATTTTGACTTTCTTATTCTCCTTGAAAACAGTTACGACATTGTTGTATTTTTTAAACACATCCTAGGCGTAACACAATCGCATGATATTAAAATGGCTTCAAAATGATTAAAACTTAAAAAGTCACTTTTCAATCATTTTGACATATCTTCAACGTTACCGGGAGTTGTTCTATTTGAGATAGAATCGCGTATAGAATATTTCCGAAAGAGATGAAAATGAAAGAAAGACGCAAATGATCTCGCAATGACTCAATTCGTAAAGTTATGCGTTACATACATTTTATTCGACTGTATACAGTCTATAGCCTTGATGAGTCTCACATTTGACAGCTACGTGCATTGCGCAAAAAAAAGTCAGCGATATAAAAGTATTGATCGTACTCTTAATCATTTCGCTAAATACTTGATGGTATCAAGACTGTTCAAGACTCATCGATTCATAGTCATTCGCGAAAAAGCGAATCCGCAGCATTTCCGAGAGACACATCCGTATGCGCGTTCGCATGCCATATTACCATGATAAATTCGTATCTACCCTTCATATTCGAAAAAATAAAAGGGACGATAAAGAGAAGATATAAGAGGTCAAGACAAGAAATTGAAGTAAATAACAAAGTAATTACGTTTATTCTCGCGACGAAGGGGAGGTTAATTCCGCTTAATTCCGTAATCGAAATTCTTGCATTCCCTCCATTTCATCGTCACGCTTCGACCGTCCTCGGATATATGCCGATTGAATGAGTGCGGTGGTGGTGAGGTATCCGAGTAGCGCAGAGCAGCGGCAGAGTGACGGGTGTCGATCAGCTGATGCAGATCGCGCCATCGAGAGTTCGGTCAATTGCGGCGCGCGTCCGTAGGACGCAACAGTCTCCGCGGAAGCATCGTCTACTGGGAGTCCTGTCTGACACGCATTATGCGCTCGATTTTCATGTTATGTCCAGAATTTCCGTCGCATGATAACGACGACTGGCCGGATGATAACGACGTAACATGGTGTATAACGATAAGAAGTCGATGTCACGTTTAATGAAATTCGTCAACAAGTTCAATTGCTTCTATTTGTCAGGTAAGCGTTACGCGACGGCTCACGCCGCTACATATGTGTATTATCCCCGTGCGACGCGTCTCCCGGCGAAGCGTCATCGACGGAAACGAACGACCGCCGTTCGCTCGGACCGCCGAGAATAACGATCTCACGCTTGTGTGTGTATTTGCCATTCGCCTTTCGGTGGAAAATAATAGGAGAAGAAAAAAAAACGAGGATCTCGACATGAATCACGGGAGCGATTATCGACGGACCGCGCGCGCCTCCGCCACGTCCCCGTCATTGCGTTTTGAGTCGTCGATGACGGACGGTCTATTCCGCGGAATATAACTACTCCAAAATCACCTTAAACTTTTTTTGTAACGACAGATACCTCTAATCGGCCCAATGCTTGTTTTGAGTAAACTCGTTTAGGGAGATCGCCACGTATTGCGAAAACTTTGATTATACTTCCTACATACCTAGCTTACTTCCAAGAGAAATGTAGCTACTTAGCTAAGTTTACATTTGGAAACGTTGTATAAAACATAATTATTTCTGATACTCTATTCTCTTTTCCGAACATAATTTCCCAACAGCACACACAATCAATTTTTTTAATAATAATAAATGTTCATTCTTGGATTATATTAGGTGTAGTAAAAAGAAATCCATTACTTTTCCAATAGATGACTTTAGTAATCTGTATCACGCGTAGATGAGATACAGATTATTAAAGCCATCTATTGGAAAAATAATGGATTTCTTTTTGCTACACTTAATATATTAACAAAATTACAATACGTGTAGAACAGAAGTTATATTTCTGTAAATTATGAAAGAATACATTTATTTTTTAGGTTTATATGCAGGAGAATACAAAACTTTTATTGTCGATGGGCAGCAAATCGGACTTGTTCGAAAAATAATGTTTATTTATCAATCGTTTTAACGATAACGTTTTATCTCGAAAATCCCGATTATGTTAATTAATTCAATCAACATAATAATTTTTCGCAGCAGAAAAAATTTGTAGTACTCGATATTTAATCTTTTTCCACATGTTCAACAACAAAGGAATTAATACTTTTATTTGCATTAAAACAAATTAATCGAAGTATTGTCCAAGTCGCGTCGTGTTTTTCTCGCAGACCAGTTTATCAGAAATTAAACTTGCATTACGTGTCTTAATTTCCATTTACCATACAAGTGAGAATAATTTAAAATGGCAACGTACAGATAAGAAAATAGATAAATTTTATATGTATGCTCTCGAGACTTTTGTATGTATGCTCTTGGCACGATGCAATTATAATTTTGTACTCTCTAATGCAGCATATACTATTAAGAAATACTAGAAACTATACTATTAAAAATGACCGCGTCGTTTTTGGCAAAATGTTTATTTTGCAACTGATGGAAGGTTTCTTCGCTGTCAAAATGAGATAAGACTATATTCCTCTAAATCTAAAATTATAAAAAAAAAATAAACTAATAAATATATTTTTTTGTTGAATCGAAATTCATCAAAGTGTATAAGATATTTAATCGGACACTAATTAAAAGTAACATAATAATAATGTTATAATTTCGCACTCAACAATATAAATGTAATACAACACGTAATGGTATTATATAAATTTCGTTGCGAATGCGAAATTATAACATATTGATGTTACTTCTAGTTTGTTGTCGACTGGATAACTGCCAATACAAACCAATAAATAAACTAATATAACTCTTATAAATAACTCTTATAAACTAATATAACTCTTGACAGTTAAAATGTAAAAAAGACTATTGGGAATTGGCGCGATGTAGAAGTGAAATAGCCCTCTTTTTGAATATTTTTGGTGTTTTAAAAATACAATTAATTCAATCAATACGAAGAAAACTTTCGATCAGTTATAAAATAAACGTTCTATTGAATGCGGCCAAGGAGAACAAGAAAGTCAAAATAATGTCACCGAAACAAAAATCACATAACAAAAATAATGACATAAATTCTATTAATAATCAGTTGATATAACATCGATTTGACATTATTCTCACTTTCTTATTCTCCTTGAAAACAATTGCGATATTGTTGTATTTTATGAACACATCCTAGGAGCCGATTGGCTGACGCAGTTCGCGCCACCGAGAGACCGGTCAATCGCGGCGGGCGCTACCCGTAGGGCGCAACAATCCACAATAATCTCCGCAGAAAGCATCATCTCCTGGGCAGTGATGCGAATTCCGGGCAGCTTGCTGCAAGCGGCCGGAATTCACATCATTGCTCCTGAGACGCCTGTCTGATGCGTTATGTGCTCGATTTTCACGTTATGTGTAGGATTTTCGTCGCAGCTGGCCGGATGACAACGACGTAACATCATGGTGTATAACGATAAGAAGCCAATGTCACGTTTAATGAAACTCGCTAATAAGTTCAATTGCTTCTACTTGTCTTATAAACGTTACGCGACGACCCATGCGGCTACTTATTATCCCCGGCAACGCGTCTCCCGGCCGCGTCATCGATGGGAACGAGCGGCGACCGCTGTTCGCGCGGACTGCTGAGAATATCGATCTCGTGTGTGTATTTGCCATTCACACCTTTCGGTGGAAAATAATGGTGGAGAAGAAAAAAAAAACGAGGATCTCGACACGAATCACGGCAGCGATTATCGACGGACCGCGCGCGCCACCGCCACGTCCCCGTCATCGCGTTTTGCGTCGTCGATGTCGGACGGTCTATTCCGCGGAATATAACTTCTCCAAAATCACCTTAAACTTTTTTTGTAACGACAGATATTCCTAATCGGTCCAATGCTTATTATTAGTAAACTCATTTAGGGAGATAGCCACGTATTACGGAAACTTATTTTTGAAAGAAATGCAGCTACTTAGCTAAGTTTACGTTTGGAAACTTGTATAAAATATAAATATTTCTTATGCTGATACTCTATTCGCTTTTCTGAACATAATTTTCCAACAGCACACACAATCAATTTTTTTAATAATAATAAATATTCATTCTTGCATTATATTATAAATATATTGACAAAATTACAATGTAGGACAGAAGTTATATTTCTATAAATTACGAAAGAATACATTTATTTCTTAGGTTTGCAGGAGAATGCAAAACTTTTATTGTCGATGGGCAGTACATCGGACTTGTTCGAAAAATAATTTTTGTTCATCAATCGTTTTAACGATAACGTTTTATCTCGAAAATCCCGATTATGTTAATTAATTCAATCAACAAAATAATTTTTCGCAGCAGAAAAAATTTGATTGTACGATTTGTAATACCCGATATTTAATCTTTTTCCACATGTTCATCAACAAAGAAATTAACTTTTATTTGCGTTAAAATAAGTTAATCAAAATATTGTCCAAGTCGCGTCGTGTTTTTCTCGCACACCAGTTTACCAGAAATTAAACTTGCATTACGTGTCTTAATTTCCATTTACGATACAAGTGAGAATAATTTAAAATGGGAACGTTCAGATAAGAAAATAGATAAATTTTGTATGTATACTCTCTTTCGACTTTTATATGTATACTCTCGAGACTTTTGTATGTATGCTCTTGGCACGATGCAGTTATAATTTTCTATATTCTAATGCAGCATATACGAGGGGTATCCAGAAAATAAGTTCCGTTTGTATTATATGTTTAGTAAGGTCGATGTATGAGCGAGCTGGCAACACAGCATTGAAGAGGGGAAGCTACCGAATAGAATGAGCGGTGTTCGGCGTCAGTAGCTCGTGAAACACGGTCAGGAGAGGTTATCAAAATGGAGTCCTCCACTTCGCGTCCCGCCACCTCCATTCCGATTCCTTCTCGAGTTGTTTTGCGCGGCATCATTCAGTTTCTTTTTGCTCAAGATTTTAAATCCCTTTGGTGTGTCCCTTCTTCACGACAATGCTCGGCCGCACGTCGCTGCTTCAACAACTGCACTTTTGAATCAGTTTAGTTGGGATGTTTTGACCCACCCACCGTATAGCCCGGATCTAGCACCATCGGACTACCATCTTTTTACGAAACTGAAGGAGTCCTTGGCCGGAAAACGCTTCCAAAGCGACGAGGAAGTTCAGACAGCTGTAACTAACTGGACTAAAGAACTGGCGGGAAGTTTCTATGCAGAAGGGATTTCGAAGCTTGTTTCCAGATATATAAAATGTATTGAGATTGACGGGAATTATGTAGAAAAAGACTAGAAGTTGTCAAGTATTATCCATGTAAATTTTAGATTTTTTCAATAAAAACTTTATTTGTAAAAAAAAACGGAACTTATTTTCTGGATACCCCTCGTATATAATACTAAGAAAAACTGTAAACTATACTATTAAAAGTGGCCGCGTTTGGCAAAATGTTTATTTTGGAACTGTTGGAAGTCCTTCGCTGACAAAATGAGATAAGACTATATTTCTCTAAACCTAAAATTATAAAAAAAAAAAATAAACTAATAAATATAGTTTTTGTTGAATCGAAATTCACCAAAATGTATAAGATATTTAATCGGACACCAATTAAAAGTAACATAACAACAATGTTATAATCTCGCACTCAACAACTTAAGTAATAAATCATAAGCAGTCATGTGAATTGGTCAATTACAATAGAGATGATAAGGCCATAAGCAATAGAAAATTCCTTACTGTTTAAGTTTTTTTTGTATGCCATGGTTCTAAAAGAAAACGAGATAAATAAATATCATAATTACAGTACCTTATATGTGCTTTTTGAAACGACAGGTCTATTTGGAATTCGGAAATATGGAGTGGATATAAACGGCTATGTAATGGATCCTGTCAAGGGCTTGTCAATATGGTTACAAAAGCGTTGTCCGAATAAATAGACATGGCCGGCGTATTGGGATAGTATGGTGAGTGGTGGATTGAATGTTGGTTATGGTATAAATGAAACCGAAATAAAAGAAGCTGGCGAAGAAGCTGGTATTCCGAATCATCTCATTGTTAAGCTTAAGAGCGCTGACTGCGTATCGTTCTTCTTTGAAAGTGAGAGGGGTTTGTTTCCCAACATGGAATTTGTATATGATCTTGAACTGCCGCCCGAACTTTGGACCGAACAGTAGTGATGAAGAAGTAGAGATCTCCCAGAGGGGAGAGGGGGTGATATTTTCACTCGTCAAATAACAAGTTGTATACATTCAGAGCCCAATCACACGTATTATCCAGTATTCTGCAGACCACTTCGTACTTCGACATTCTGAACGGACGTGAAGCGCGAGTTTGTACCGAGTGATTCGGTATATTCAAGTTTGATAATTATGTCACTTGAGATAACGCTTTACTTTATAATATCATTTCACTTCAACTTGATAATGTGACAAGAATTAAAATAACAAGTTAACTTAAACATGTCTTATCTTAAAATTAATTCAAAGATTCTATTTAAATTTTACTAAAAATCCAAAGTCTTTCATTATCTAGGACAGAATAAAAGTGTGATATTTTAATATTCTTTACTTTTAAATATTAATTAATTTCCAGAATTAAACTTTTATTTATACAGTAAACCCATGTATAGAATAAATTTTTTTTATCTCTTTAGATCACTTAATTACTAGTATAGGTATGCTTCCTGCATGTGCACGTACGGTGCACCCCTCAAATTTTTCAATCCACGCTCGCCAAGGCACGTCCAAATGATAGACCCGGTCTCCAAGAGGAACATCACATCCGGATCGTTATCGGTGTCTATATATTCATCCACCAATCAACCATCGATAGCCGGCGGACCATTCGCACGGGGAATGAGGAGCATCGCGAGAACGCGTTCGCATACGTGTGCATCGGTGCACACGATTCACGGGGAGATGTAATCGGCATCCTACGCGTGTTGCACCGTGTACATACAATGGATTGTCTAATGCGGGACATGTGTTAGGTCGAATTCTGCAGCGCGAATTTTGTATGGAGGCGCGCTCTTTCCCGCTATTGTATAGGCCGAAATTTGAGAGAGACAATTTTTTGTCACGGTTTTCAATTGGAACTAACGCGATGCGCGTGATCAATAAAATTTTAATTCTAATTTTAAAGTCATCGACCGAATCGATTAATAATAAATGCGTAATAAATAATTATTAAAATAAAATATTTAACATCACTTATTAATTATCGTGCCATTCTAATGTCAAAAATGAAGCAAACCATATCATAAATTTGCACGACACTTTTATGAATCTGAACGTCGGAGCGTTTGGAATAAAATTTTAAAGCAGAAAAGTTCGGGTCAAATTACGAAAAAAAATTGACTCCGACGGTTGTGTTTTTCGATGTCTCGCTAAATTTCTGGATGACAGGTAAGACAGGAAAGTGAATAGCATCGTGTGATTTATTTTATCATATAATTTTGTGCAAAAAACGCAATATGTAATAATCATATAACATATGTATAACACATATACATAATATGTAACATATGAATATTACGAGATTATATGACAATATTTACTGACTAAAGATCCTTCACGACTTCCTCTTTGCTTTCATTTGCGCTTCACGAATCTTGCCTTTGTCTTCCTTTCCCTCTTCTGCTTTCTTTCGGTTACTCTGATCTATATTCAAAAACATCGGCCGAACTGCTCCTCGTATTCCACTTACTGCAACACTTTTTATCTCCTCCACAACCAAATTTGGCAGCCTTTATTTGCATCTTGAACTGCGCCTTTGGATTTATCTTGCGATTTACGTGTGTGGTTTTTAGCTTGAAATCAACATTGCGGTTTCTTCTTATCATCCAAGAAATCGAGATCTTTTCGATATCTTATCCTTGCGATATTTTTTTACCTCTTCCGTCGATTTTCTTTTCTCTACATCTTTCTTTAGAATTGTCTCGCCTTGCATTTGCTTCGCAACCTTCTTCTGTTGTTTCATTTGTCTTAACTTTTCCGATCTTTGCGTCATTACCCGCTTCTTCATCAGATTTTTTCGCACTTTTTGCATGTGCTCGTCAGATTTGGCCATCTCAGCAAAGTAATCATCCGGTCTAGGTATCGATGTGCAAAGCATTTTTAACCTATTAATACCTTCTATAACAGCATCCTGAGCATGACAGTGAAACTCGATCCAGGCAAGTTCAGCTTTATTTCATCCAATTTTTGCTTCATGTGATTTTGCAATTTGTTTAGAGGAAGAGTTAAGTTAAGTTACAATAAAAGGACTCCAAAATGTACTGTAGTAATTTCTGAAAAAGAATCACTCACGACGTAATTCTTGGATTGCTTGTCACTTTTCTCGATCGCCACATTGAGCCCTGACTTTAATCCCTTCGCGAAGCGAACTCTAGCGAACTCTCAAGCTTCTTGTAGCTGAACACGTGAGTTAAACGAGGTTAGATTAGAATGCGCATGATAGTGATAAGCGCACAAGGGAATCGTGATACTCACCTCCTCATTGGACGAATTGTACTCTGAGTCTGATTCTGATGTTTCTGACATTGCAAATAATTTACTATTATTTTTATTTAATTGTGATTAACCGGTAGGACGTGCTCCTAAACGATTCGAGAACAACACGCCAACGTCGTCAACGTCGCCCACGCCACCCTCTAACTCCACCCTCTAACTCTACGGATTTCAAATTTTCGACGATACTTCTAGCGACTCTATCTGGTGGAGCAATCTGGAAATTATTCGTAAGGTATAATACCAACAATCAGTAAAAAATAAAAAAATACTTTCTCTTTTTAATAAAATTTTTATCCGTCAAAGACATTACAATGTAAAAGCAGACAAATGATAAAAAATCATTTTTTACCAAGTTGATATTTGATACAAAGAGAATTTTCTTCCACAGTCAAAAAATAATTTTTGTTCATCAATCGTTTTAACGATAATGTTTAATCTCGAAAATCCCGATTATGTTAATTAATTCAATCAACAAAATAATTTTTCACAGCAGAAAAAATTTGATTATACGATTTGTAATATCCGATATTTAATCTTTTTCCACAATACAAAGGAATTAATACATTTATTTGTGTTAAAATAAGTTAATGAAACTATTGTCCAAGTCGCGTCATGTTTTTCTCGCAGACCAGTTTATCAGGAATTAAACTTGCATTACGTGTCTTAATTTCCATTTACGATAGAAGTGAGAATAATTTAAAATGGAAACGTTCAGATAAGAAAATGGATAAATTTTATATGTATACTCTTTCGACTTTTACACTCTCGACTTGTATGCTCTCGAGACTTTTGTAGGTATGCTCTTGGCACGATGCAATTATAATTTTCTATTCTCTAATGCAATATATAATACTAAAAAAAACTAGAAAACTATACTATTAAAAATGGCCGCGTTTGGCTAAATGTTTATTTTACAACCATTGGAAGTTCGCTGACAAAATGAGATAAGATTATATCCCTCTAAACGTAAAATTATAAAAAAAAAATAAACTAATAAATATAGTTTTTTTGTTGAATCGAAATTCATCAATGTATAAGATATTTAATCGGACACCAACTAAAAGTAACGTAACAACAATGTTATAATTTCGCTCAGCAATATAAATGTAATACAACACTTGAAAACTTTCGATCAGTTGTAAAATAAACGTTTTATTGAGGCCAAGGAGAACAAGAAAGTCAAAATGTCGCATTAACCGAAACATGATAAAAGTAATGACATAAATTCTATTAATAATCGATTAATATAACATTAATTTGACATTATTTTGATTTTCTTATTCTCCTTGAAAAAACAGTTACGACATTGTTGTATTTTATAAACGCATCCTAAGCGGAACACAATCGCTTGATATTAAAATGGCTTCAAAATGATTAAAACTTAAAAAGTCACTTTTCAATCATTTTGATATTACCATGACTTGTTCTATTTAAGATAGAATTGCGTGTAGAATATTTCCGAAAGAGGTGAAAATGAAAAAAAGACGCAAACCTCGCAATGGCGCAAATTCGTAAAGTTATGCGTACATACTTTTGCATTCGACTGTATACAGTAACCTTGACGAGTCTCAAATTCAGTAGCTACGCACATTGCGCAAAAAAAAAAGCCAGCGATATAATAGTATTGATCGTTTCGACTCTTAATCATTTCGCTAAATACTTGACGATATCAAGACTGTTCAAGAGTCATCGAGAAACCTTTGCGAAAAAGACCGCAGCGTTTTCGAGAGACACACCCGTATGCGTGCTCGCGCGCCATATTACCCGTGATAAATTCGTATCTACCCCTCATACTCGAGAAAATAAAAGGACCGATAAAGAGAAGATATAAGAGGTCAAGACGAGAAATTGAAGTAAATAATAAGCGATTACGTTTTAGTTTAGTCTCGCGACGAAGGGGAGGTTGATTCCGCTTGATTCCATAATCGAAATTCTTGCATTCCCTCCATTTCGTCGTTACGCTTCGGCCGTCCTCGGTTATATGCCGATTGAACGAGAGCGGCGGCGTAGTGGTGTTCGAGTAGCGCAGAGCAGCGGCAGAGTGACGGGCGCCGATTGGCTGACGTAGCTCGCGCCGCCGAGAGACCGGCCAATCGCGGCGCGCGGCATCCGTAAGGCGCAACAGTCCACACAGTCTCCGCGAAAAGCATCGTCTCCTGGGGCGCCTGTCTGACACGCGTTATGTGCTCGATGCCAAGATTTCCGTCGCAGCTGGCCGGATGACAACGACGTAACATCATGGCGGATAACGATAAGAAGCCGATGTCACGTTTAATGAAACTCGCCAACAAGTTCAATTGCTTCTACCTGTCAGGTAAGCGTTACGCGGCGGTCAGGTTACGCGACGACTCATGCCGCTATGTATTATCCCCGGCGACTTGTCTTCCGGCCGCGTCATCGACGGGAACGAGCGGCGTCTGCCGTTCGCGCGGACCGCCGAGAATATCGATCTCGCGCTCGTGTGTGTATTTGCCGTTCGCCTTTCGGTGGAAAATAATAGGGTGGAGAGGAAAAAAAAACGAGGATCTCAACACGAATCACGGGAGCGATTATCGACGGGCCGCGCGCGCCTCCGCCACGTCCCCGTCATCGCGTTTTGCGTCGTCGATGATGGACGATCTATTTCGCGGAATATAACTATTCCAAAATCATTTTAAACTTTTTTTGTAACGCCTAATCAGCCCAATGCTTGTTTTGAGTAAACTCATTTATGGAAAACGCCACATATTGCGGAAACTTTGATTATACTTCCTATATACCTAGAGAGAAATGCAGTTACTTAGCTAAGTTTACGTTTGGAAACTTGTGTAAAATATAAATATTTCTTATACTGATACTTTATTCTCTTTTCCGAACATAATTTTCCAACAGTACACACAATCAATTTTTTTAATAATAAATATTCATTCTTGCATTATATATTGACAAAATTACAATACATGTAGGACAGAAGTTATATTTCTATAAATTACGGAAGAATACGTTTATTCCTTAGGTTTACATGCAGGAGAATGCAGAGCTTTTATTGTCGATGGTCAGCAAATCGGACTTGTTCGTCCAGATGTGATGAAGGAAATATTAAATCATCCTCAAGTGAGTTTATTTTATTCTTTCTTATTAATATTTTTATTTTTGTTAACTCATGTATAATGCAACATTAATTCAAGGTATTTCAAGTACATCCCGAATATGTACAATTAAATCCAGCCTTTCGGGATTATGCTGAAAGAAGTGCACGCGTCGATGAAGTATTAAGGGAATGGATGTCTGGTGGAAAATTTGTAACTTTACGAGGCTGGAGAGAGGAATGCTATGAAGTGCGTTCACAATTTAATACGCTACCATTGTTTAAGATGGATCGTTCGGCTACATGTAAGTATAGAATCCATGCTACATAAAAAAAAGCTTAAGTAATAAATCATAAGTAGTCAGGTGAATTTATCAATCACATTAGAGATGATAAGGCTATAACTTAAGCAATAGAAAATTCCTTATTGTTTAAGTTTTTTCTGTATGCAAAATTTCTAAAAGAAAACGAGATATAAATATCATAATTACAGTACCTTATATATATATGTGCTTTTTGAAATGATAGGTCTATTTGGAATTCGGAAATATGGAGTGGATATAAATGGCTATGTAATGGATCCTGTCAAGGGCTTGTCAATATGGTTACAAAAGCGTAGTCCGAATAAACAGACATGGCCGGCATATTGGGATAGTATGGTGAGTGGTGGATTGAGTGTTGGTTATGGTATAAATGAAACCGCGATAAAAGAAGCTGGCGAAGAAGCTGGTATTCCGAATCATCTCATTGCTAAGCTTAAGAGCGCTGGCTGCGTATCATTCTTCTTCGAAAGTGAGAGAGGTCTGTTTCCCAACACGGAATTTGTATATGATCTTGAACTGCCGCCCGACTTTGTACCGAACAATAGTGATGGAGAAGTAGAGACCTTCGAATTACTCCCCGTTAGTGAATGTTTAGAGAGGATACTTTCCCCACATTTCAAAACCACTTCTGTACCAGTTGCCCTTGACTTCTTAATTAGACACGGATACATTACAGCAGAGAACGGTAAGGCATATAATTCATTCAAAAATTGTTGAATACAACTTATCGAAAGTGCTGTATAATACTAATTTATTGATTTGTTTTTGTTGCAGAGCCTAACTTTATACAGATTGTGGAGTTACTTCATGTACCTCTGCAAACTATGTACAATCATCGACACAAAGCTAGTAATAGAATGGCTAATGGTGAAGCGATCGATGTTTTAGAAAAAGTTTAAGTTTCGCTAGGCTTTTAATTTATACTGTGCTAATGGCTATGAATTGAATGAAATGAATGACGTTCCTTTTCTATGTTTCTTCATTGGACAAGTATTGAAAAATTTCATATTACAGTTGTACACATGTAAGACGTAAAGAATTTTTTATAATTGATAAAGATCATAAATTATAAATTTATAATTTATAACTACATGGATTTATATATAAAACACACTTCTATTGAGTTGGCAATATCTTCTGCATTCATTTTAATTGCGTATATTGAATTAACAACGAAAAAAAATAATCAATACGCTTTATTAACTGCATCAATAGTAACACGTTTACGAGACTTTTATAACAAGTTTTTCTCTTGTCTATACAAGTTTGTGTGATTCATAAAAGAAGAAAGCTACAAGTTTTTATATACAAATCTTTTGTATGACGAAGTGAAGTATTAACCAATAACATTTATACGTGACTCGTCAAAATTTTAAAGATAATTTCTTCCATATATATGATTCTTTCGTTTTTCTACAACAAGATAAGTTTTACAAATTATTATGCTATGTTTGAGACATTTTTCAACTTAACCTGCCATTATTTAGCACAATAAAATTATATATCAAATTATATTAATATCGTGCTTGTCAACTGAACAGATGCATTGTAATAAAAGGAAGTATCGATTAAATGTTGAAATTAACTTATAAAAGTCGAAGCAAAAGTATTATGAACGCAGCATTCCAGATAATAAGTTTATCGATAAGATTGCGTTTAAGAACTGAAAAGTAAAAAGTTTTTTTAAATAATTATAATTAATATCTTCATATACACATTAAATCTTGCAACACAGCTTCGAATTATCAATGCTAGAGTCAGCATAACACTAAGATTGCATTTGCAGTATTATAAAAATGAATATATATCGTGTACTTTTTTAATAGATCAAACAAAATTTACAGATCATGTGCTGACTTTGTGTTCAATTGAATTTTATTATCTCGATCAATTTAGCACCTTTCTTTACTAGTAATTTGTAAAGAAGGATTGATAGCATTTATATTATTTATCGTATGCTAATGTTTTATGAATTTAATTATATGTTAAGTACTTCCACATTTGAAAATTTAAATACTATTTATATCAATACATCAATCACTTTAAATACTATTTATATCAATACATCAGTGACTGTACAAGTGAGAAGCACAAAAACATAATTATAATAATCTTTATTCTTCATAAATAACATTTTTAATGGATTTTATTTCAAATAAGATTAATATTACTCTCTAAATTCTTTGAAATGGAATCTCTCATCTAAAAGAATAAAAATTTTAAGCCAGTCTTGAAAAAAGAATGGTTCAATTTTCATTTTTTTTAAAAGTGAGATTTCACTTTTAAATTGAGATTCACTCTAAAAATTTTAGAGAGTATATAATTACATTGTATTATGTTCTCATTGATATTCGAAGATAAATAGATAATGTTTCAATATTATTACATATGAGTATATCATATATTTTAGCTGTATATAATATTTATTTATATCTTTCATCTCTACTTTTACAATGACAGTTTATCGAGTTGTATATTGCATTAATACTATTATCGCTTTATAACGAATTGCGAAAATGAATTGCGAAAATCATCATTGACTATTTGTTATTAACGCCATTCATGTGATATATTTTACATCGTGTTTTTAAAAATTGTTATATATACCTCATAAAAAGAGAGCATACATATATACTTATTCATATAATTGATCTGTTAATATTCCTGTTAAATTCATTATTACAAAACGCATTACGTATATGAGTATAAAATCCAATATCATGTATTTGTTATAAAAATATTAGTTATGGTAAAATATATATTAATCTTGTAATAAAAATTATCGCATTTCTGCACAAGAATGATGAAAACATCTGTACCATGCCAAAAATTACAAGTTTACAAATATTTGAGAATTCTATTCGGGAAATGTATATCGGTTTCAGACATTAAAAATTTTTTATAAAAGATAAAATATTCTGTAGAATAACTGAAGTAGTGTAATCTTTGAATTTTTTCGAGAATATAATTTTTCGTAATACATATATCTCTTGCATATATGCCAATGAATTGACATTGCGATAATTATAGAATTGTTAGTTTAACATGTTTTTGCAGTCAAATCTTATAAGAACTAACCAAACTGCGCATTGTAGATTTTATAAGTTTAATACTTTTGTAATGACGATAATGTAACAATATACTAGTCACGCTTATCTTTATCATTCTCTTTCTCTCTCTCTCTCTCTCTCTCTCTCTCTCTCTCTCTCTCTCTCTCATAACATTAATCTGGTCATCAGACACACACACACAATATTTGTGATACATTTACCTTAAGTGAGATTTTGTTTCCTACTATGATTCAGTTTTGTGATAGGGATGGATAGGACTGGTTATATGTTTATTGCATGAATAAAATAGTATTACATTACATGGCCGAACATGCTAATCTATTATTTAACTCCGATGCAGTAATAAGGAATTGTGCATTTAAGACGGAAGTGTTTGTCCGATTAACAATGAAACTGGTTTAACTACAGATTGTTATGTGAAGAGATTTTGCAAGATTTATGTTGTTTTGCATACATGGACTACTATTGTAACTATGAGTGACTGTCGTATGCGATCACATAACACTTAATCAGCTTGTGCGTTCTTAGCTTTTACTCTTCGTTGCAGCCTAAGTATGTATCGATTGTAAGAAAGAGCATCCAAAAAATTTGCAAGTCGCCTATTTTTTCGCATTTAATGTGATTTAAATTAATGAGCACGCAACACGGCTCGCGACCCGATTAAATGCCGTCGTTTGAATCATCGTATAAAATACGAAGCTTCTTCGCAATAGGCACGACCGATTAATGACATGAGTTAAAAAAAGTGCAGAGTCTAAAAAATCTTCCGAAGTAATATAAACATTTATGTGACAGATTTAATATTCGATTTTAAATTTAATAAAATTATTTTTAATTCAAAAAAATAAAACAATTTAAGGAGATCAATAATTTATATTAACGTTTTCCTAAATATATATTTTAATATTTATTTTTAAAATAATTATTTCCATGGCCATTTGAAGAGAAAAGGATAATAAAACATAATAAATTATTTCCTTTGAGATGTTATCTTGAATTAAAGAAGCTTTGACATATTCATTATATGTTTTAATATTCTTAGGAATATATATTTAATATTCTTAGAAAGGATAATCGTGCATATTTATTACTAATGAAATTATTATCCTGATACGAACAAATATTTTTTAGAATACAAAAAAGATTTGTTATATTTGAAGTAAAATGTAATTTACTTCTCACATTTTCGGGAGATTATTGCAAACTCCATATGAGGTTTTAATCAACTCTGACTGTATATGTTGTTATTCTATGCTCCCGTATTTTGCAAAAGTTGTATAAAGTTGCGGATTGCTATGCTCAATCTGTTTAGTAAAAATCTTGATAATATCGATTGCATCGAAGATGTAGCTAAAAATGTAAGAAGTGTGTAGTTCTAGAAATCAGATGATTGTACTTACATAAACAATGAGAAATATTTGGACTGGTTTTTTATTACATTGTGATTCTTATTGCTTATTGTTGCTACATTAATTTCATTATTCTAACGTGCAAAATCCGGTCGTAGTTATTTTTTCTTTATCAAGATTATTTCTGTCCGTAAGCGAAGATGTGGGTACGTCGCGATATGTATTTTGCTATTCACTATGTTTAACTGACGATAGTATAACGTAACCACATGTATCGACAACACGTTTGTGATAATAAAATAACATTTGTAATTGAATATTATGATAAACGTGATATTCTAAACATCGCGCACTCTTTTCGATCATATTGCTTGAATTTTAATATGAGACCAAATATGTACATACGTGATATTTTCAAATCTCATCCAATTTAATTATTTATGTATTTAATTGCATCAATTGGAATTATCATTAAACTCAGACTCTTAAACATATTAAAGCATGTGGAAAACGCAAATGAATCAATGACTAGAAAGTTGAGCGGTTGATATTCATTCTGGAGAACAATGTAAATGAAACTATCGTAGTTATAAATTGTTTCTATTTAAAGATTTAGCTATGAATACATATGTGTTCGCTAACATTTTCGCGTTCAATAAAAATAAACGAGCATCTGACGGCGCCGGCATCTTTAACACTCCCGATCTCTCATTCGACGAATAACCAAATTGATCCCATAGTTTCCTTGAGCCAATGACATAATTCAAGCATCAAAACAATTTCAATTGATACGCTTATTCGCTTCTTGCCGTAAACTCAATTTCTATCTACTATTTATTTCTATCTACTATTTGTGTACTGATATCACGGATTCATTTATAAATACTTAATTAAATAATTCACTTCATTTTTATTTCTTTGATTCAAATCATTTAAATAATTTCTACATGGATTTTGTTCGACTCTATAATCTCTTTTTCATTGCTTAAAAATACGAAAATTTTCCATAAAATATTTTAATTGTTTTTCAATTGACAGTTTTTTTTCTTTCCATTTAAATATTTTATTTAAATTAATCTTAATGTTTTAATTGCATTGAAATATATATATATATATATATATATATATATATATATATATATATATACACACTGAAGAGAGAAAAATGATGTTATATATAACAGCATTATTTTAATTGAAAATATTTTGTTAATTTAATAATAGTATTAATGAAACAAATAAAATTTTATCAGAACAAGAGCATGGCGTATTTGTTTTATTAATATATAATAATATTATTTATGTGTGTTTGTTCCACACAGCAGTGATTATAAAGCGCTAAAAAAGCACTTACAAGTGCATAATTCTAACAGTTTTTAGCGCTTTAAAAGCGCTTTCAAAATCCATGAAAAGCGCATTATAAGCGTATACAATGCAGAATAAATCCAGTTTTATAGCACGTTTACAGCATTTTTCATGTAACACAGTGCCTGCAAAGCGTTCAGAAAGTGATGTAAACGCGCATTCAATCAGCGCAGAATAAATGCTTTTTATGCGCATAATCATTTTTTGATCAGTGTAACTTGAAATCTGCCGTTATTCACATGTAATGAAACTGACAGCAGTTTTGGGAGATACAGTCACAAAAACGCGGTCCCAAAGCGCTTTGCACGCTCTTGTGCTACGTAGAATGTGTGTGTGTGTGTGTGTGTGTGTTTGAATTGACAAAGTTATTTTTAATTAAAATAATGCTATTAACATAACATCATTTTTTTAGTGTACGTGATATTTGCTCGTAATAATTTTTATACCAATTGTTATACCAATATCGATATTTTGTGAATAACTTATAAATAATCTATATATAATTTCTATTAGATGCTAAGATTAGACGTTCTTTATAATTTCATGTAATTTTGATTTGTGTATATAATTTGTTTATATAGATATGTGTCAATGTTGATCTGACTTTTTAAATATTTTATTTTGAAGCACATAAGATAAACACATAAAAAAAATTTTGTTACAAATTAAAATCGTCTAAAATGTAGATTCAGTAAAATAGATAATTAAAATATTTTGATGAACTATTCTTCAGAAATATGAACGAATAATAAAATCTTGTTTTTTTTTTGGTTGAAATTTAATAGAATCTCAATTTTCAAGAAAATTAGGATAAAAATTTAAGAAATTATGAAGAATTATATTTCGAAAAATTTTTGAAAAGAAGAAATAATGTCACTTTTTAACAAAAAATATATTTACGAGAAAATAGTTTGATATGTCGCTGAACAAAGGTTGCATTTAAACAATCAATTATACATAATGACAAATATACATTACTTTAAAGGCTACGCATATGTTTGTTATCGCTACTATCATAATATTCCCGTCATACTTCGTTATATGAAAACTTACGATAGTAATTTTCGATTATGTCATATTCGATAAATGAGCGGGAAACAAAATCATGGATTGTGAAAAAAGGGACGCTCGTGTTCGATATTTTGTGAAAGGCACGTGCGATCGTGAACCATACGGCTGTCGCATCATAAATCAACGGGTTAACGGGGTTTGTTGCGTTTCTCTTGAGATTTATTTTGGTATTATATCGATAACCTTACGATGATAGCCTCTGTGTTCATGTCGCACCCTTTCGCGATTCTCTTCCACGTGCCTGTTTACACGATTCATATGCTGTCCGTGTAGCTTAATCTCACGATCGGCAAGATTAATCCTTGTCAGCAAGAGTTCGAAGATTTGTTGTTCGATCGCGGTCAACATTCCTTTAATTTTAATGCAATTTAACAGTGCAATTTAACAGTACCAAGATATTTTTTTTTACATAATCACAAACAGAAAATATTTTATGTAAAGCATATAATTATTAATTATAATGTAATAACTTATAATTATTAACATTAATTTACGTCTCCTACTGGATTATCATTAGGATTACAGAGAATAATAAATGGTGAACCATATTATCAAATAATAATGGAAAACGAGATAATACAAAAAAAGATAATACAATCATAAAATTATAAGAATATAGGAAGTTTTATAATAATATGAAAGTATATACATATTCTTCCATAATACATGAAAGTTTTAGTAATAAAATATAGTTATAAGTACTGTATGAAATTGCATTCCACAACATTAAACTTTTATTGTACTGTAATTTACAACCATGGTACACAATCAAGTTGTAAACTTTAAAATTCTACAATTTTTTATCTTTGAATTTTTTATATTTTCTTGAATCTTTAAGTACACATATACGCTATATTTTAAAATATTTCTTTTATGATTAACTTTAAACTTTGATTGAACCTCAATTTTCTTTTGTTTATTTTCGTTGTGAATGATATATCGCAGTATTTGTTAAAATAATATTAGCATACAAATTTTTTTTAAGAAGATTAGGCCATTAGATATTTTTATATATTTTGACTGAAACCGAATTTGATATTTAAATTGCTTCGTTACGTCACAATGTTTTTTATCGATGAAAATATCTCGATTTTCAATATTCTTTAACCTACAACATATTATCGTTGAACTTATTTTCTTCTTTATTTCAGCATGTATACATCTAAAAATAGCTAGACTATAAATAACTAAAAATACTGGAAAATAGATCTATTTCTTATTAATAAAAAGTTGTGACGTGATAAAATGGAGCAATTTGGATATTGGATTTAATCTTAGAGCATCAAAATGTATAAGAATAGTCTATTTATTTTTGTATCCTTGTGTAACCATTTCATGATAATCATGGCATCGATCGTCAAGCATCATCGATTTGCGAGGAGGCACTGCGCGCGTATTCGGCCTACAATCTATATCGAGAATACCATGAGATTTTGCGTATATGTTAACAGATGGATCTCGTTTATTGGATAGCCGCAAAACGAGTGCAACGCAGAATGGAACGGAGTGCGAATAACGACGATGAAACGATTGCTTGATGATGCTTGACCCGTTTAAAAAAAATGCATCTCTTTCAGGTTCGTTGTCTGAGCACTTCTAAGACAATAAATGCGACAAAGAAAAGAACATTTCTAAGCTACGAATTTATGACAGAACGTCAATTTTTTTCAGTGATATTCACATAATTAAAACACGGGCCTGATGATAGAAAGCTTATCTCGCATCTGGTTACATTGCAAAACATATGTAATTTTATATTATGTACGTGTCACTTGACATAATATTCACATGTTTTATACAGGATTTGCTATAAAATCATTCATAAAATCAATAACATAATATGTATAATAAGATTTCTTATACGGAATTTTGAAACAATCTGTTCAGAAATTGAGTTAACAAAGCATTCTTTTTTTTCACTTCTGTAGTAATTAAATTTAGAAAATTAAACGTGTTTGGCAATTTAATTACAACAGTAAATTTTAAAATTCACTGAAAATTAGCAAAGAGATTAAGGTATCATTACCGCTATATTCCAGAAATCTGGTATGGCTTGAAATGCTCCAATTTTTAATATTAAATAACTTTATAATATACAACCTCGAACATTTTATATTTGATTTTATATATGATTGTACTAAGTTAGATAACTATTAATTAAATTAGATAACTTAAATGTTCAATTTTTTAAATTAAAAGCAAGTTTTGCAAACAGTGTCAGAAGTATTCCATATTAATAATACAATTATAGAATATCGATCGGAGTATATCAAGCATTTCTTATATACATTTTTTAATAACCGAATACGTTTAAAATTTCAAGTTTTTCGTGGTTATGGCTGAATCCGATGTACTGACATAATTCAGATATAAAATGCAATCGAGTTACATTTAAGCTGCACGTATAAAGAGTCGTATTATTAAACGATATAATAACTCTCTCTATCAAAAATTGCGCTTACTTATATATCACATTTTAGAATTCTGCTATTTTAAAAACTATTAACTTTGTTCAAAAACTACGCGATAAACAGTTGTACGATTAAACCGCGATTTCCTGACGAATTCCTTTGCGATTACATTTAGATGCAGTTCAACTAAAAACAAAATAACGATACGAAAAAAAAGTATTCGTTATCGATGATAGATCGACAATACCTCGACGGTATCGCGAGCATCCCTGTATCGTGAAGAGTGCGGGCGTGAAAAGCGTAGAGACGTGATCTTCACCCACGAGTCGACCGTCTCCTAAACGGTCTCCCCGCTGCCCGACGACGGCTACAGCGGCAAGGAACAACTTTGACCACGGTGGAAACGAGAAGAGAATTCCGGAGGACGTTGGACCAAGGGAGACAGCACGACCACCGCGTGTGCGGCAGTGGGGATCAGAAGAGGGAGAGAAAGGGAGAGAGGGAGAGAGATAATCGACGCGGGAGAGGAATCTGATAGAGCGAGACGGCGGATCAAAGAATCCGGAGGAGGGAGAGAACGTGCCGATCCGCGGCGCGCGGTGGGAGAGACCGCGAGATCGCGTCGGCGAAATACAAAGAGAGGAAGAGAGAGAGAATGAGTGACGGTGATAGAGGGAGCGAATAGGAAGAGGGGGAAAGACGAACTCTCCTCCTGGTGGAGAGAGAATCCAACGTGGAGAAAGAGGAAGTCGGGCCGCGAACGCGGGACGAGGAGAGCGAGTGGTGAGAGAGAAAGAGCCGGACCCGCGGCGTGTGAGGAGAGGGAAAACCACGGGGGCTTTTGAAAAAGTTTTATCTTGTCGGTGCGCTCGGCCTCTCAGACGCTACCGAACGCCGGTACGGTGTTGTTGGGCCACGGCGTGGTCGCGGCCTCCTCGCCGACGTGTTTCTAGGAAAGAGAACGAACAGAGAGAAAGAGAGAGAGAAAGAAAGGAAGAAAGAGAGAAAAGGTAGAAAATCCCTTTCATCGTGCGCTCGCGATTTCCGGTCCCGGTTGGTCCTACCGTCGGTACTTCCGTCCATCTCGTCCGCCCGCGCGCTCGCGGACGTTCGCGCGAGAGAATCCCGCGAGGACCGCCGAGAAGAAGGCTCTCGACGAACATCATCCGCAGGATAAGAGGGCAAATTCCTTCTGCGTGTCCTTGGAGGAATTGTTCTTCCTTCGCCCGTCTCGCCATGTACCAACGTCGCTGAGGTGTCCCGCAGTGCCGATCAAGAGAAAGAGCGAGCGAGAGAGAGAGAGAGAAAGAAAGAGGGACGAATACGGCGAGGTAGGAAGAGAGAGAGAGAGAAAGAAGGTCAGTCAGGAAGAGGGCGAAGAGGTCGAGAAGTGATTCCTTGCCGGTCGCGACAGACGACCAGCGGCGAGATGAAGAACCGTGTGTTGCTAAAGAGTGCATTGCTCCTGTTGCTGATCGCGGCGGATGGCCTGGTGACAGCATTAGAGGTAAGTTTTTTAGTATAAGCCTGGATCTCTTGATCCTCAATCCGTTGAAATTACCGGTAGTCTCGTGGAATTTCACCTCGGGGCGGATGGTGCTCTGAAATCGCATTTAGAAGCGTATTATATTGCTCCAATATTCAGTTAGGTGGGCTTTCTTTCGAAAAATTGCACGTGTACATTTGTACTGAACGATGACTAAAGATATGAGATATTTTAATTGACATTTCGCGTCTGTTTAATCGACGGCAAATAATTCTACGAACGTAGCTTCCCAGACGAAAAGCGCGTCCAAGGCCGATATTCATAGTTAGGTCTTATATTTATAAGACCCTAACAGTTTTAAGATGATTATAAACTAATCACAGAGCCGTATTAGCCGCTTAGTACATTACTTAAGATGATCTTGAAATAAGTACGAACTATAAATACCGACCTAAAAGACGTCATAAAGACGTTTCTCTTGGAATATACGTCTGTATTTATAATTGTAGATCGATCCACGATTGACCCTCATTTCAGCGAGCTAGGATTTATTAAATTGTGATTTAAGAAGCATTTTTAAATAAAAGGCTGATTTATAAACCTAACTCTAATCGGATCTCAGGTTGAATCACGACTATGAATACGATTCTATTTAAAAGACGTTATAAAGCGGTTTTCTAGACTAGGTGTTGTTTGGGTTATCACTGATCTCTCAAACGGCGCTGTTGAAAGGAAACTATAGCATCGCTAATATTTCGCTTCATCGTGTTTTTAAATATGTAGGGATCCATAAAATATAGATCATTCCAGCAACGCAGTAACATTGCGACATTTTGGCAATATATCAGTAACATTGCAAACTTCCATGTATAAAGTATTTATTCTTAAAATTACTTGCAATATTGAGATTAAAATTTAAGAAATATGATACCAGGTTCTGCTATGATCCAGCGATATTCGCGAAATTTATCAGCTGAAGCATTTCGGAAACTCCCTGTGCGACACACCGCGATTAGATAGTCCGTGTGGTTCAATCACCGCGATTATACCTGTTATGTGTCTCACTTACGTTTGCTGATAAAGATCGCCGCATACCTCGCGGTGAAGTCACGCTTATCGCTCTCGTAAATCGTCGCGATGGATTCGTACGTATGGAGTGCGGTTATAAATGATCTTTCACCTCTTTTTAAAGGTACCGAAGGTATTTTCCTTTTTGGATTGTATATCATAACTCTGATACGCTTGCGTAATGGAATGTTTGGCATACGACCTGAACAAGGCAGCATTTCACTGTGCTTCAGCTGTGCTGTGCTTCACTCGCGCTTTTGACGATTGAGAAGCTGACATTAAAGCCAATCGAAGTAAAACGACGGCTGAGAAAAATTGATTAATTATTCACACGTATTGCTTGCATCAACGCTATCAGCTGAGTTCGTTTAGCTACCAGCTGTATTGATACAACTATTATGATTTTAATATTCTAAAATTCAGACCTCCGTTGCTTAATCTTCATGAGACGTTATCTGAACTTTCTGATTTTTAGAGTAACGATCGTCCATACTTTCTGTATTTATTGAATTATAACATACATTACAACATATTATGAATTACACATTTTTTAAATAAAAAATCGGTGTAAATTTAATTATGCGGTGTTTATATTTTCATCATGTTGGTGTTAATATTAACACTTTCATAATGCGGATTTTAAATCTCTAGTGTTTATATCAACATCATCAGGTATGGATTTAAAATACCTGTTGTTAAATCTTATTGTCTTTGGTGTTAATATTCAACAACATAACATCAACACGGTGAGAATTATGTATGTAGATACATCCATGGTGTTAAATTCTCATCTCACAGATATTTTTCAGAATGCAGGAGTAACTATCTATTATGTATAAAGATTGCAAACATTATACAGTGAAACAAAATTTTTCTATTGCATAAATCGGATATGTGGAATAGCATTTCAAATGTGAGAATAGATTCGATCTCCTTCTTCATCGAATTGTAAATAAATTCCATAATTCTGGATGTTTGATACTCTTATTCTGTTTCTCTTGCGTGAACTGAAAGACGCGCCGACTCGCTGCGTCGCGCAAAGAAATCCTTCAATTTAACAATGATCAACAGGTACGGGAAAAGAGGACCAGTGGATCGCGGAAATATGCCGTTGAACCGTCAAAGGTGCCGTGGGCTCGGAAAATACGGATTGAATTGTTATGCACAACGCCGCCGGACTTGTTTGACAATCCAGCAACGAGACGCTCCGAGATAATTCGCGCGAATCGATTATATTCCGATCACACCTCGAACTCCGTAGAAGCGGATACGAGCACAAGTCGAACTCGTGTCGCGGCGAACTCCGATCGTTTCTGGAACCCGCCAATCCAGCGAAATATCATTCCGCGAAGCACGGATTTCCGCCGAAACGACACTTCGCCGGTGGCCTGATATGAGAATCCTTCTTCATCAGCTTCTTCGTAATTCTCGATCGTGCGCTCTTTTTTCTTGCATTTATAAGAATGCATGAACAATGACTCAATTCTCAATCTTCAAATTCTGGTTAAATATTAATTGTTTTATCGTTCCATTCCGTTGAAAAATCTCGTTTTTCATTCTTTGTAGAGTATCTTATATTTCTGTAGAAAGAAGGTATCTGAAATTTAATGGAAAATATGATTTTCCAATAAAAAAGATTTTATATAGATGTATGTATACGTACACACACACACACACACACACACACACACACACACACACACACACATATGTGTGTGTGTGTAATTTATTAGAGCTATTCTATTTATTCCTGCATTGTTAAATTTATAATGTCTTTAACATAATTTAAATCGTTACTGCTCTTGTATATAATATTCTTCTTCGTTATTCTATATTAAAACAAGGATAAATTTGACATTATAGTGTCAATTTAACATATAATGTCAATTGATATCATATACTGTCAATTTTATCCATTATTTTAGTATAAAATATCTAGATATATTGAATAGGAGCAGTTGGCAACTTAATTAGGTTAAATTTGACACTATAAATTTAATAGTGTGAAAAATAATTAAAACAATTCAATAGATTTTGTAGAAAGCAAAATCTTTATATATATATATATATATATATATATATATATATATAAAATCTCTATATGATTTTATAATAAATATTATGAACAATCTAATATTTAATATTTTTTTACAAGCACTCAGATGATCATCTGTTTCTCTTTTTCACTAATCCATATAATTTCTTAGGTTTTAGATCAAAAGTGGATTGTAATAACAAGATTGATTATTCTAAAATACACTCTATAAATTAAATAAATTTTGGATGACTTCAAAATATGGATATGGAAATGTTATCTATTATTTCTGTACAAAATATTTAATATTATTATGAAGAGTTTTACTAAAAATGAAAGTGTATAATTAATGTTACAAATAATTAAAAGGAATCATTACTAATCAAAAATCGAAAATATCATTAAATGTCACGTGTAATACGATTCTAAATGAAGTAACGTGTTTTAAAACGCGATGAAAACTTTATGAAATGACTGCTTATTATCGCGTCGCCGATTTTGGAAGAGAAGTAGAATTTTCAATAATTATCGACTAACACGATGATAATTGAGCGGCCAGTATTACGATCGTACAGGATATTTTGATTGTACAATATCGATTAAAAGTAAAAAAAAAAAATTAGTTTAAAAAACCAATATCAGTAAAAAAAGTTTGTCATAAAAGTTTGACATGTTCTGAAATCAAAAGAAAGAAGCAAATTACTTAATTTCTAATTGACTTTTTTTTATTGACTTACAGTGCAATTCTCATATATTGTAGTTTTAGGTAAATAACGGTTTAAAATAAATAAGTGGATTCACAAATAAATTTTTGCACGAACGTTTATTAGAGTTTTATTAGCATGTATGAATAATTTGATTTAATTTGTAATGCTACTTACTTTTTCATTAAATTTTATCATTAAATTTGCAAATATATTGCAAATAAGTACGAAGCTATTTTGTATAAGAATCAAGACAAATAACAAATTATTAACTTTGAAATCAATAAGAGAATTGTGTTCAAATTTTATACAGATACTCAGACGTAATAATAAAATATAATAATATTTTCATATTTTTATTAATGTTTTTAATTGTGACGCGTACATTCTTAAATGATAAGCGGTCAGTATTAGAACCGTGCAGAGTTTAATTGGAGCAAGTCACTATTAAAATGCATCGTCGGTCGACAGTTATTCTATAGTACGTGCGTTTGTTATGATAACTTAACAATGATTGTGTTATCTTCCGTTACAAGTATTAAATATCATGATAGTAATATGATACCAGCGATCAGAGCAAAATAGCGAATTACGCCTGGCATAAAAAGCGCTTTTCATGCGTTACGGTTTATTTGGGCATTACGAATATTTCAAACGACTTTCTCATTTGAGACATACGGCGTGTCTTTTCCGTGATGTGCGCTATTCAAAGCAGCGTTAATGGCTCTATTTGAGTCGCAACGTCGCTTTGTGGCAAGCCGCGATCCCTCGTTGCATCCGCGAACCCAGTAAATATATGCGTTAGCATAAGCAAATCATTCTATGAAATGTTTGGTGATGTTTTTGATGGTGAGCATCGATGCTTTTTCGTTGGATACTTTCCATTTGATGACACAAACTTGACACAAGTATCATTCTGTTTCTGTTACTCATGGAATACCAACAAAGTTTTATGTCGATTTGTGTCACTAAATAGAAGGCATTGATTCTTTATTTACAACGTGAAGCATCGATATTACTTTGGAAGATTACGATAAATTAAAAATATTTTCTTGCTATTTTGTGCACAATGATGCTGTTCGTCATAATCTTGGGTATTTGAGAGAGATTTAATTTCTAAGTTGAAATCTTTGAAATCCGATTACAGATAATTCTTTTGCATCTTCATTTGTCATACTCAAATTTGATAGACACAATAAACCAAAACTAGTATCTAGAATTGAATCTGTTTGTTATTCTTGATATAATTTAAGTAGATCGTATTAATTCCCAAAATAATAAAAACTTTATTTGACAGTACAATTATATTTCTGTGTTGTAAACTCTGTGTTGTTTTTAATTGAGAGAACAGATCTGTCATCTACATGAAGATTTCATTTTCGTGCATTTTTCTGTGGGTGAAGAGAAATTTTTTAGGGGCGATATATCATGCTGACCCACGAGACGACACTGACTCGATGAATCGAGTCGGCGGATATTGAATTAAAATAGTTATTCTCGGAACGGCACGTTCGCCACGGTTCGTCGGTGGCTTGATTAATTTCGAATCGTTCCTCGATCTGGAGTCGAATTATCATTTCATGGCGCTTGCAGGCATTTGCATACATAGACGATCATTTTGCAAGCCGACGTCTTGACGAGCATTATAAGTCGGCGCAAGGGTGAACGCAATTATGGATCAGGGTGAAAACCTTCTTTCTGAATTTTTAAAAAAGGAAGATTTAAAAATAAAGAATGAAAATTATTATCTCGAGTACAGTTTTATGAAGTAATTTACAACTAAAGTTGTAGAATTTTAAATATAAATTGATATAGTAATAAATTTTTGTGTACTTAATTGTAAATAATTTTGATAACTGATTATCTCTGACAATATTATTGGTTACGTTAGTTTTGTTATGCTCGATTTATCAATATGGAGAGTGACGCCCTTGGCATAGATTAGCCTTATCATAAAATTGTCGATTAGGTTCTATAAAGCTATGTCAGACATTTGCACTATTATTATAATACATCCGTACAATTGTTAAAAGTAATACTTTAAATTTGATTTAACAAGCTGTCGACAAGAGAATTTTATTGCATTTCAGTCACTTTTATCTTTTATCTTTAACATATTGATAATTTATATGAATAATCTGATAATTATGCTCAGAATTAAAAGATTTTTTTATCTGTACAAAGTGTGCCTACATTAGCCTAAATTCGATGAATTATTTTGAAAAATGGATTGTCTTAGATATCGCGAATTTATACGAATAACATATCAAGATAAATGTTTTACATAAATTACAATGTGAGTCATACTAAATTATTTCAGTGAAAAATTAAAACTTAAAGAAATGCAGAGCAGGTACTTTAAATATTATAAGTTAAGAATGACGTTGTTAATTATTTCGTTCATATCGGTAACTATAGTCCGAACTAAGTGTTGTGGAAGTTTTCCGAATGCAAGCCGTAAAGTTCTTATTGCAAAATTGCGACATATGGAGAGAAAGCCAAATCCCGACACCCGCCCGACGACTTCTGAATAATGTTGAAACGGAGGTCATACCGACGTTTAATTTGTCATTTTAAGTCTTACTTAGCTGTAACCTCGCATCTGACATCCTTTATCGACTTAGGTAATGCGTGTGCTTTGTGACAATGCATTTTAAAGTATTATCGAGGATAAAATTAAGCGAAGACTAATACACGACGGATTTTAATTAATTTCTTACTTTAGTCAACGTGCCCATTTTACACAATTGTAAATTTAAAAATGTATGATTAAAAGGCAACGAATAAAGCAAGAAGTTCGTGCTAGTAATATTTACAATATATTTCACATAAAATTACATTTGAAAATCTGAAACGTTTTGGAACTTAATATTAAGCCATTCTCAATGAAAACGAAATTAAACATAATGATGTATAAAAAATATATAAAGTTAAATTTAAAAAACGCAGTGATTAATAATCAATTACTCACAAATAAGAAACTACCGTACAAGTGATATAAACACAACATTAAAAAAGCCTGTAGTTTAGAGTCGTCAAGATTTTAAATTGTAATATTATTTAAAATATATGTAAATTTTACAAACTTCCTGCTTGTCTTATTGATTTTTAATCTTTAACTTTATGTAATAAATTTTAACTTTATATTATACCTCTTATTGTCCTTTAATCATAGTTTTGAATTTTATAAAACATTTTTTAATTCACTAATCCTTGATACTTATTTTTACAATTACAAATATTCTCAAAAATAATATTTGCTAAAATTTAGAATATATATATTAAACATTTTGTCCCAGTTTTGTATCTATCAAAATATTTCATCGCGAAATCGAAAAGATATGACTTCATATTAGTTTCAGTGGAATAGATCACCATGATTCCCCGGATACTTTCGAATATTATCCTTCTGTAAAGATGACAATGTACATGTAAAAGAAAAAAGTCACGATCCTTCCGTTATTGCACCTCTTTTTCTCGGTTGTACCCTCGCCATCCCTGACCGTTCTGGCTTGAATTGCGAGGGATTCGCACGGGCGAAGGGTCTGAAAGATTTGTATCTTATGAAAAATATGGTAATGCACGTGTATGTAGTATGGCGAGGTTCGTTCGATATAGTACTGTTGCTCTGTACCCAACGATTCTCGACCGACAGTGTCCCAAAGGATTCACATTAAATATTATATAGGTCCACTAAAATTTATATTTGAATGATATATCTATTTTTTCTTTTTTTTCTAAAACAGAACATTGAAAGTCTTTGATAATTCATTAAATAATAATTGCAAAATACACTGATTTCATTAATTTATTTCCCTATCGTTGTACATATAATAAATTCTACCCATGCGATTCTCCGCGATCTTTAATACGAAGACTGACAAAACATATTTACGAAAGATCGAGATCCTTTTGAGTTTCTGCATGCAATTTCGTACGGTACGATTAATTTGAAAAGTTCATGTTCCCACAACCACGAGAGATCATCATTTATCCTTGCGGGGTTTCATTGGAATAGGGAAGAATTTCAAACTTGCCCTTACAGCGCTTCTACAAGCTTGAGCATTCGAAGGCAAAAAGCATAGTTTTGATAAGATTTCAATCGTCGAGTGAAGATAGAGCACATAATTAGTATAATTATTACAGAGGTAATCCATTATGCGATGGTCCTGCATTAAATGAGATTCGATTTGTTGGCCTATTTGGCATTTAATATTCTTAATTGCTTATTTTATGATGTCTGACGGAAGTGTCGATAATGATGAAAAATTATTGAGTACACTTTTGGTTTAAAAAAAAATGTGAGTTGGGCATAATTCGTTCGAACGTTTAATTTTGATAATTTTGAATTCATACAATTTCCGCTGTCGCTTATAATTAGTATCTTTATTATTAGAGAATTATCTTTTATATTTTTGTACACTGGATGTATACACGTTAATGACAGGTTTCGCAGCAACTGCAATTTACCTGTGTAACATATAATTTCCTTGTAAAGGAACGTGTAATGCGGTAAAATACGTAAGCATTACTTGAGAAAAATCGAATCTAAACTGCGATTGTTAAAAAGATTTAAAAAGACATTAAAATGATTATTTCTATTGTGACGGTAAGGATATGTTTTATTTGTTTATTATTTATTTATACATCTTTTGCAAATAAATAATAAATAATAAAACAAATGAAAATGGTATTATCTATTAAAAAATTTGAAGAGTGATTTTTCAGAGATTCTTTTTTAGATCAATTTTTATTTTACTTTCTATATATTGAGAAAAAATAGAGATAAAATATACTATGAATATTAATAACGATATATTATAAGTATTGATATATCATTTTGTTTCATAGAGATGACTAGGTGATTAATGACACGTGTAAATCTTAGGTATTCATGCTTGCTCACAAAAACGATATAAAATGAGCTGTGTAGAGGTCTAAACTGTTCAAAAATTTAGTATCAAATGATGACTTTAATGCCACAAGTGCCACTTATTAAAGAGCCTCATAAATTTGGTTGACCCTAATGAAGTCATATGGATATTTCAGACAATTCCCACAGGAGCATTTTGAGGACTTAATTGATTGTCGCGCCGAATTAACCCAAATATAAAAGGAGTTTAAAGGACTTATGAATTAACCTCGGTACGATAATTGAACTGGCTCTGCTCGTTGCGTTCTCTTTGCTTACGGGTTCTTGTGAATACGGTTTTAATGTTTCTGCAGTAAAAAGTTCGTCATATAATAATTAGGTATATAATATCTCACATAAATGACTGTAATATGACATGCAAAAACAAGAATCAAAACTGAAATAAGTTTTGTAAAAGTTTTCAAATATATAGCATAATTTGTAACTAATTGTTTTATATCGTATAATTACGACGATATGTTAATAAATAACTGATTTTATTTCCTAAAGAAATCAAGGTGTATATTAAGGGTTATATTGACTTACGTATTTTACGCGATTATTATATTGTATATATAACTATTAATTTTTTAATAATACTGTTACATAATTAACGATCTTTTAAATATTGATAATTTCCACATACATCATTGGAATCATTATTTTTGTCAATGGGCGTGCCAATTAAATCGAGACGACACGCGATGTGATTCATCGTGAAATCCTTCGCTTCGACCGCGGCTTCGCGATATTAAAAGGATCGAGCCGGTATCTGGTCTTACGTAAACTATCAGGGTCGTCGAAAAGTTGGGATGCATGTGAGGAAGTGAGAGAAAAAAAAATAAGATCGCAAGAAAGCTATAATGCAAATGGATGGGACGAGAAGGGGGGAAGAGGGCCTTCGTTCAAGAGGCGTGTGCGATAAATCGCTTACCTAACCGTGCGAAGTCCATTCGCAACGGCAGCCTCAGTCCTTTTTCCACGTCATTACGTGTTCAGGATTTAATTAATTATTTCAGGCGGATGGCAACCCTATCTCGGTATTCCCGACAGCGTTGCGAAATTATCTCTTTACAATGCGACTGTTCGACTGACAATTTGCCCAATTATAATTATTTTTTTATTTCTCATATTATTATAATACATATATTATTATCGATATATTTTATTCCCGTTACATCATTTTATAATTATTAAAAGTATAATATACGAAAACCTGCCATTTAATGATAATAGGATTCTCTCCAATAGAAGAGACTTTCAATGCGCAGTGAATATCACTTTTTTATGAAATTTATTTGATCGGTTTGATCGGAAATAGATTAAAAACGTCAGCGCAATGTTTGTACAGAGCGCCTGGTAAAATGATATCTTATTTAAACTCATCTTATTTAAACTCAATTTTGTTTTTTGTCGAAAGTTTAACTGGAAGCTATCGCATCGAGTTGATATTCATCTTCATGGTTAAGCGTCTAATTAATTTTTTCCCTATGCAAAAACCGGCTATGGATTATTCAACGTAATTGGACAGGCAATATATTATAGGAAAGAATATAACGTTCTCTGTTTATAGGCGCGCATTCTAATTTCTTCATTAAGAAACTTCGCGGATCGCGATACTGCAAGGATATTCTCGCATGTACGGTCGTTGCTATCACTCGCGTCGCATACTAGCCGCCTGGAATTCTCGAAAGATTCGTCGAAAGGAAGTCGTTTGCAAGTACTTCAAGTCCTCGAACGACGGGTGCTTCAGAACTGACGACGAGTGAAACCTTAAATGCCGTATTGCCAGGAGGGATCTACTTTTTGCCACGCCGGGATGCTCACGAGCGATTATTTATAAGCTCGCATAGCTATACGCTGAAAAGATATTTACGTTACTTATGCAGTCCACCACTGGCAATTATCGCCGGACTTCATGTCGTCTCTCTTTCTCTCGTACAATAGAGAGATGTTCCACGTAGCAGTCGATGAACAGTGACACGATAAATATACGTCGCGAGATCATACATATTATAAACGATCGCTGGAAGATTACTTACAAAATAATTTAATTTTTGTTATTTTTAATGGGTATTAATAAGTGTTTATTTCAATTTATAAAGCTACAGAATACATACTCCTTGATAAATATAAAACCAGTTTCCTGAGAGAAGCTCGAACGAGCTTTTAATTACAAAGTTGCTTAATAATAGAAGTTAAAGTATTGTAATAAAATTTCAAAATTATCGCGGTTAAGATGGAGTAAAGTAATATCTTGTTATTGGATTAATTTCAATTACTTTGATTTATAAATCTCGTATCTATATGTATATATGTATATATATATATAGTGATAATAATAATGTCAAGTAGAGACTCCGAATAATTTATAGTAATATTAAACGTATGTCGTATCACTTCGCACGATCATAAAACCTGTTTGTACAGTGTAAGTTAATGGATTAAGCGGCAGCCTTCGATATCTATCGTCTCGATTATATCGCGCGGGCGATAACTATATTCCGTACTTATTTCCGCTACTTATTCCGGTGCTTTCTAAGAAGAGGCAGGAGGTACGCGTGGCGGCTTACTTATTGCAGACAATTAACTGTCTGGGCGGAATAACGAAGACAGAGTCTCGCCACCGCCACCGCGTCTTTCTCGCGTCTACGGGAGAGGCTGTAAATAGATATGGACGAGAGGAGGAGGCTCTCTCTCTCGAAGAGGCGCTCGTAAACATCTACTTAGGTCTACGAGAGTGCGTGCCTTTAATTAAAGTCGAGTATCCTCCCACAAACAATTAAACCGCGAGCCTTTTATGTATTCGTCATGGAATCAACACCGAGAAGTACAATATAATATTTTATTTCACTATTTTATTTCGTGTTCTGACCCACATTTCAGTTATTGATTTGTGCCGCATGAAAAACAATTTTGAGTTCGGAGGTGATTTTCTTTTGATGCAACATTTTTTGAGATATTATCTTACAAATTTATCTATCTTCTAACGAAGTTTAAATTGTGCAAATATCGAATTAATGTCTACTTATAATATATATGGAAGAATTAATATTTGAACGACTTGAATAAACGCATTCGTATATTATATGTAATCAGATCCAATTGCAAATATCGAGTCGATCACATAATATTATGACTTGTTCATTTAAATCGAGGAGATTGATGGTCAAGTTAACGTTTAAAAGAAGCTAGTAGAAGTCGTTAAACTTTTCCTCTCGCATCAAATTTTAATAAAACAATTCTACGAAAGAAAACTTAATTTAAATGTAATATTAAATCAAATCGCCGTGATTAACTATCATAATATTTACAATATAGGAATAAAAAGGCTGCATAGACTTTTTAAAGTTAATTTCTTTCCAAGAAAGAAGAGACGCATTTTGAGTTTCTAAATATAAATAAAAGTTACTTTCAAAAGTAGCTTTGACATTATTTTGCTTTTTGACATTTTTAGTCTGCAGTTAGCCTTATTAATTATTTACTGTTTTACTTTATATAAGTTTTAATTAAATGACAGAATCATCTCGATATCTTCTCGTTCATTTCTTCAAATATGTTTCACGGTGCCTATCGCCTCGGTGAAATCAGCGACGTTTGTCCCTGGCGCATCTCGGATGTGACGTAATCTCGCGTCGTGGATGTACGGGCGTGGAGTTTTATGCAAACGATCCCGTAAATCATTTCATCCACGCTCCATCGAGTCGCTCCCGAAAGTCGACCCCCTTTCCTGCCGCCTTTCGGATCCGGCCTTTCGAAAACGGGCCTACACCGTGGACCGAAGCGTTACATACATGAAATGTCGCGTCCGATACCACAAAGATCGAGATTATATCACTTTCGGATTCGAAATGCCTTGAGATTAAAGATTCAATTCTCGTTGACGCGCCTATCGAATTTGGACGACACCTGCGAGTCGATTCGTTACGCAGTTCCTAATAAAGTGAATAATCACTTTTGTATTTTTATTATTGCATTTTTCATCGCCTTAGCATTTTTCATCGTCGCTAAAGTATATAATCTTGGGTAAGAACTAGTCAATTATTGATGCATTCAACGTATCAGCTTTTGTATGATATAGGACAGTTCCCGTTAGAAAATCGTTCAATAGCTATGAAATTATCTCGAATATACGTCAATTGGCCCGATTTGTTATAAGAAACCATGTCGTAAGAGGCCTTTATAACGATGATTTGCCTCCGATAATGCTCTATGCGTATAGATCGATAAAGTACCATGTCGGGTTAATCTGTACACCCAGATGACGTAGACACCTCGTTATGTTGTCTAAGTCATCTAAACGGGTTTTGTCATTTATCCACTTGCTTATGCAAGCTCTTTATCGTTTTCTCTATCTCGCATTATTCGAAATAAACAATTATGTGATATATTTTTATATTACTTTTTATCGTACTATAAAGTATTATTAAACCAATTATAACTGATAAGAAAGATTACTTATGTGACGTAATTACAATTGAAAAATAATAAAATGATATTAATTATATCATTATACAAAAAATTATAATTGTACAAAAAATAAAGATATTATTAAGAATAAAAACTGCCGATACGTGAATGATACAAATAAGCAAAGAGGTGCAGATTTATTCTAGAAGAATATTATTATACATGAAATATATTTTGTGCGTTTCTATATATTGCACTGTATATTGAACAGATATATAAATATCAAATCATAAAGAAAATATTGTTTTGATCGTTTAATTAACATTAATTATAAATTATTTATCAAATTTTACGAATACAAAGTTATTGTCATAAATTTACCGGAAGTATGATTTCTATATACTTTTAATGTTTTCATTTTTATAAATTAACAGCTTAAAAGGAGTCGCATTTAGATCGAATAAAGTGGAACACGACTTCCTCTTCGTCGAGACAAATGTCGTTTTCATCTCCCTGTAAGGAAATAGAAATATAAGAATACATGATGATGTTGCGTTTAGATGTTGTTATTTAAACTCACCACGTGCATTACAATACATCGTATTGCAAAACGTTACAATGGGCCGTATACGCCACACGCAAAACTCAAAACAAGTAATACAGTTCGGCCGCGGGACGGTATAAATACCATCCGACCGGTTCGCTCAACTAATCGATTTTTCACATAATCCTTATCGGAGTATTAACGTCGCTGAATCATTCTCGTGAACCGCTCTCGGCTGGTACATTTACCATCCCTCCGACAATATGTACTCGTGTATCTTCCCTCAGGCGAGCTGAGCAACTCCTACGATATCGGTCATTAAATTAATCGGATATATCCGGCCGACTTTCGCGGTCGGCCGTAAAATTAAGCGGCGATCGAATGTATTCGCCGGCATGAAACCGAAAATAATCTTCATTTTCGGCGTGAGCTGAATTTATACGCGGTTTATGGATTTTCAAATCCGTTGTTTGATCAGCACTCGATATAATTAATCTAGATGAAACTTTAAGTGTTAATTTATTATAAGAATTCATTTCAAGTCAATAGATGTGTAGATGTGATGACAAAAATTATTATTTCCTTTCCATCGATATATATATATATATATACACACATACAGCGACTAATCATAGCAGTGGAAACGGGTCACGGTTGGTCAGACTTGAGCAAGCGGCCGTCTGGTCAGGTTGGGCTTTACCTCCTGAATAAAGTAACTTCGACGCCCGGACAGGTAGGATCCCGGCCCGAGCTCGAGCTCGCTTTTGCCGCATCTCTACGCATGCACTGGTAAATAACGTGTTTGCGCGTTCACCGGCCCACCGTCCGCAACTGCTACCGCATTGGCTATTTTCCTAGCCGACGTGATGCCTGCTTGGCGTGAGAACTGTGAAAGTAATCCCTACAAAAAGTGTAAATTATTAAGCTCGATTGTCGCGATATATTGAGAGAGAGATTGAAAAATAAGATAAAAACAATGCTACGTCTCAATTCGGGACAAACATTTATTATATAAAAAAAGGATTATTTACAATATTAAGTATAGTATTTTTTAAGACCGTAAATACATAACGTAAATACATAACGAATCAGAAATTCATCAAAGACCCTAGACAGTCAAACTGAATTTTTAGTTTACAATAGCTGTGCTCCAAATTTATTGCCAGCACTGAAAATGCGACAGTTTACATTAGGCACGTTACATTAGATTTTTCAGTACAGACAGTCAATTTTGGAACATAGCCTTTGTATAGTGTCTTTTGAGACCGTAATGTATAACAAATCAGAAATAAAGATCCTAGACAGTCGAATTGGATCTTTAGTACTTAAATAATGTGTAAATTTATATATTAAGTATCCAATTTTGCAAATTGCACGCCGAATTTAATTTTCAATCTTGAAACTCATTTCTATTATAATAAAACTAGGTAGAGCAGTAATATCATAAATTGACAAGCAATTTAGTAATTATTTACTTATTTCTGGAAAATGTTAAATAAATATGACAAACGAGAGGAAATGAAATAATTCAAGTAAAATTCTTAATGAATAAATGACATTTAGTGTTCTTGCTGTGTGCTTTTAACGTAGGTTTGTCAAAAAATAATTAATTTTGTATACATCATTTCTTATGAAATATAAGAAATTATATAAATAGAAAATGTTAAATACGACTTTATCTTATTTTATTATTTTAGTTTAATGGATGAGGTAGCGTTTGACATTTTATATAAAATACAAAATTCGAATTTTTACACATTTTTCATTTTCAAAATTCTTTAAAGTCTTGATATATACTGAATATATATTCAAAATAAAAGTGAAAATGATATGTATAAATTAAATACAGTTTTCATTTAGAGCGACACGCCGCGAATAACTGTGATTTTGTGTAGTAATTTAATATTCGTCTCCGTGTGATAGATAATCAATATTCTAAATACGACCTGCTTCAGAAAGCTGAATAGAAAGCTTGTCGCCGACAGAATGTGTTATGCTCGTGTCACACTATAACGCATTGGAGATTGAAGATTGCGAATTAAAGATTAGAATTATTCAAGTAATTTTAATTTTAATCCGTTTCGTTCTAATTGGATAAATTCTAATTCTCAATTCACAGTCTCTAATGCGTAGTATGACACAAGCATTAGGGTGTCTCTGCATATAATTCGCAAATCGCAAAATTAATCTGAGAAATAGAACCAATAATAATTCTTCAGTATTTCTAGCGTTAACACAAAGTAAAAGTTCAATAATAGTCCATTTATCGAAATAAGTTTCGAATCATTTATCATTTATCGATAACTGTGAAAGAAATTAACTGTCGAATTAACTTGTAATTAATTCATAAGCGTATAAAAACAATATCTTTTCATCTCGATTGCACGTGATTTATTCACTTGAAGAAATCGAAGCGATAGGAGATAGAAGTTATAGATAAACTGTTTCATTATAATATTTAGAACGATTTTGTTGAAATATTTTAAAATTTAGCTGGATACAGATCTGAAAATCAATTTTGTTTCATCATCAAAGTAAGATTGCTAGATTATCAAAATATTTTACAGTATTGTCCATTATACTAATTTTGCTGGTTTAACAAAATTGTTTTTGTGGAATTATAAAAATAGCTGACTATAAATTTTTAGATATTTTAACAAAATCTTTCCATATATAATTATCTGAATGTGTCCCTTGGAATACCACATTTTGAATTTTGGTTGATTAAAGTGATTTAAATACAAGGAATATTATCGACATACGTTTATTCTTAACACCTTATATATGCATATAAACAATGCGACCTTGATGTCTCTTTTTGTTAATTACACGGCGCGCTGTGTTACTTGCACAAGGCCGTCGTGCTATCATTCGCACTGCGAGCCTTGAACGAGCAGGTAATGACGTGTGTTGCTCCGTGTGTATCGTATTATTCCGTAAAATCCGCGAGGAATCATAGCAAATGTTAAATGAGGTAATTTTTTACATTACAATCGCGAATTACGATACAATTAATAACCTGTAATTAAAATCACAAAAAGTGTACAATGTATCGATTCTAAATTAACATAATCATAAAATCAATTCGAAATACAAGAAACTAAATATTTAGTAACATCAAAATGATATCAAAAAGATAACTAATGCTCGTTTCTACCAATGTAGAAATTAAATTTAATCTCGGTTCAATTTACTCTTCGTCTTTTCTAAATTCTAAAGATTAGAAAAAGATGAAGAGTAAGTTGAACCGAGATTAAAGTTAATCTACGTTGGTGGAAATGGGCATAAAAGTCAATCACTTTTCAATCACTTATAATTTATTTCAATATCATTTTAACGTTACCGTGGCTTGTTCTGTTTGAATTTTCGTGAATCTCGTTAGGCATGAGGTGTATTTGTTTTTCGCAGCGTATGACGCGTTGTTTATCCAAGGTCGCGGTCGTTATCAATCGGCGCGCGGCGGGCCAGGCGGCTTTGTGCTTAACAAGCGGCTTTGTGTTGTTTCTCGTAATACGATCGCAACGAGGAATAAACCGCTGAGGGAATTACGAGGCATTAATTACGGGATTGAATTTTTATATAATTCTGATAGTAATGCCCTAATAATGCTCTGTGTCGTGTGAGTGTGACCGCTGTAGCAGAAATCTTAAGTCTTAACCTAAATATGTGATTGTGATTTTTCGCATCTACAACTTATTAAGTCATTTAAAAAGTATCCGCGGTTTTTTGTTCAATTTTTGAATGATATTAATGTATAGAAAGTCGTCTAGCTTGACTAATGGGAAGGAATAAAGTCGAATTTGGTAAGTCTTAAGAAAATCGGTAGTCTTAGTCATGCAATGTTGGCTGTTGGCCAATTTCACTGATAAGACTTAGGACTACCGACTGATTCATTGTAGAATCAGGATAATACATCAGTTAGCAGGAGCAGAGTTGCACTTTTTCTACCAGATTCTTTCGTTTCATGTGAAAACGCGTCATGTAAATCTTTTTTATTGATTTTTGAATTGCGATAGCTAAACTGATGTATAACCTATTCTAATTTAAAGACATGATTGTGAATAACGCTACTTATAAATTCGATTCGAGTGATAAAGTTAATTCCCCATAATAATGCCCCAAATCTGTACAAATATTTGATTGGTAACGTATAATAAATATATAGTATGTATATATGATATAGTATAGTATTGTAATAGAATAATTAATATTAAACAATTTTAACTTAAAAAAATTGATAATAATGTTAATGTTTAATAAGACATACACCCACCAATGTCTAGTAATACCCATTACTACTCGATAATTCCTGCTGATTTATAATGTCTCAAATAATTCCCTCAGCGGTTTACCCCTCGACTATCGTTAGTATAATTTCTAGTTGCTTTCTATTTTCACACAATTACTGAATCCAAACACAAATGAGTGCGAAGTTATGTGAATATTTTATACTTTTTTAATTTATAATGACGTTACATACTTTGATAACAAAGAGACTGTGCTTTTCAGAAAAGAGACACAATATAACACAATGAATTATTATATCTTCGACTATTTTTATACGGCCCTCCAGTTTAATAACATTCGTAGTTATGAAATTGGTCAATTATAGTTATTTCTCTGAAGAGTGGAATGACTGTGATCGATCAGTTTCATAATTACGGATGTGATTAAACCCGATTAAAAGTATCGTTATTTAAAGCAGTATTTGTTATTTGCCAATGTTAAAAGACAATATATTTACCAATGGTTGCGTTCAGCAGAGAAAGCAGCTTTACAACTGTTATAAAATTCTTCAATATAATTGATTCTTGCTTTTGATTCTTTATGGATCTAAATGTATAAACCAATCATTTTGAAGAATTTTACAACAGTTGCAAAGCTTTTTCTGTTGAACGCAGCCAATGTTAAATGATTATTGTGTTATAATGTGTTTCTCTGAAAAGCACCAACAGTGTAACAAAGTGAATCATTACATGTTTATTGTTTGCTAATGTTAAATAAAGATGAAATAATCACTGCGTTACTATTTCTCGCTGGAAAATAAGTACTAAAAAGTTACGGTATAACAACTTAGGTTTTTTAACCACTTTGTGAATTAACAGCACTATAAAGTAAAACGCACCATTTCGAGCTTGTGTAGATTGTAGGTAAAAACTCAATTGAATTTCACTCAGAATGAAAAGGAAAGTACATTCAACTGAATCATATATTATGACGTCAAATGAGAATTAGTTTTGATATAAATGGAAAGTGGACACTTATATTTTCTTCATGAAATGAATTCACAAATAAATTCCCAACCGCATGATTAGTCAGCTTTCACAATCAACGATTTGCGAAGAATGTCGACATGATAATTATTCATTGAAATAATGAAATAAAACGCATTTTGTTCAATTATAGAAGTGATGTAATAAAGTGTGTTTTGTGCAATTTATGTGTCGGAAGTGTCGTAAAGTGTCGCGCGATTGTATTTTCGGAAATGAGCGAGTTCAACGAAAGAACGTCTGAGAGGAAGAGAAGGCCTAGAAGGCATCGAGCAACGGCGGAGCAATCATGGGGTAAATAATTTGATAACTATTTATTTTGTTTATTATTTGATTTATCTCAAAATAACACTTAAAGAATGAAATATTTATAATATTTAATACAATTTAGATATATTTTTATATTTTAACAGTTCAACGTAATCTGTGATACAGATTTATAACTTCGCTGCTGTGCATCATATTGATGAGTCAAATAATATTTTATTCTATTATATATTAAAGTTACACACACTTATGAAAAAGTTACGTCCAATTTATTTTCGATGTATCTGAAAAATGTACAATATATATTTCAGATTAATAAATAATATAAATATATATAAATAATAAAGCTACGATTTTAGAGTCAATATTTAATCTTGAAGTATTTTTTACACTTTTACACGAGAATTTTCATGAAGCGCAATTAAGAACGCTATAAGGATAGAATATATTGTATTAATAATATTTTAATAATTGTCAAGTACATTATAATTTAAATTCTCGAGTTGATTATTTGAAAAAATAGTGAGAAATAAAGAAAAAATTAAAATAAATCTTATAACTTACAATAATTTTAATAAATGTATTGATATTTTCATGAATATGAAGCTTTTAAATTTGAAAACATATAAAAAGAAGAGCATAAAAAACCACAGCACAAGTTATAGTTTGTGATATTTAATTATTATTACATTAATTAAAACATTAAACGTGTAACTTGTGGTTTTTTTATGCTCTTCTTTTTATATGTTTTTAAATTTATAACCACGTTGGTTTTTAGACATATTTTAAAGTTCAAGACATATTTTAAATTTGATTTAACTTTTTTCATGGTGGTTCTCATATTTCATGAATATAAAGAAAATTGGAGTAAAATGTTCATGTATATATGTGTACTTAATTGAACTAAAATTATATTACTTATATATAATATATGTACATATAAGGAAAAATTATAAATATTTAGACATGTTGATTTATTTTGCTTTCTTCTTTTCCTAAATGATCTTTGCCTAGAGTTTGAAGTTCGCATTTAGTCTCCGTATAATTTTTCAGATTAAATATTAATATAAAGGAAATATTTAGGAAATTGTTTTCAAGTATCATAAGTAATATGTCACATTAATTAAAGGACAGAAAATATTTCACAGTTAAATAGCACATTTTAACTAATTAATTTTATAAAAATATTTATAAATGATTATCAATTATATTTATTGTTCCATAAATCAATTTTATATTAATTTTTTTATAATCATATCTCTTTGTATAACTTGATTTTCTCTTCAAGATAAAACAAAGTGATGCGAAATTAATACATATTTCTTTGCATAAGAAAGCATAGGAGCACTTTATAGATTACGTCATAGTTACATCAGTAATCAAATGTAATCATTTATACTCATAAATAATTAAACTCGTAAATTTGTAGCTTCGACATTTTCACATTAGATTCTCCATATTGATTAATTATTGTAAGAATACATTATTAATACATCCGTGATTGCATGTTTCACACTCTATTATAAAAATATAAATCAAGTCTGACTATTCATCCGATACCACAAGAACATGCGAACCGGACAAGGGACAAAGAGAGGGTCTGTGTCGCTGTACAGATTATTCCAGAACGAAGGAGGTAAAAAGGAAGGGTCCCATCAGGACTGACTTGTCTGAAACGTGGGCGGGTAGAACTGGTTCTCGTGTGTCCACCGAAAGGAACGAGGAAAGAGTTCCTCGTCTCTTTACCTGAGACATAGCCCTCTCGTTCTTCTCTGTAAAGTATAAGAGAAAAGAGTTGTGCTTGTCAGCGATGAAGTCGCGATTCTGGTGATACGCTTGTTTCAATCCTACGTTGCGAGGTCTTCATTACGAGGAGCTCATGAAATACGGACGAATCAATATACGTCGAAACATGACGTAAAAAGAGAGTAACATTGCACATAATGGCGATAGCCATACTGGAAACAATCAAATTTAGACCCAAATACATTTTCTCGCACAATCGCACAATAGATCCGTATTGAAGCAGCCAATCAAATTTGGTTCCAAAGTCAGTCTCCTACTGTACATCAACGGGAATATGTTACACCTTTCTTTTTGCATCGTGCATCGAAATACAAGGCCCATGGCAACACCCGTTGCACGTCGCCGTGTCGTGCCGGTCCGGCATGAGTCAGACGTGCCCCGACGTTGCTCGCATATATACGTGCCATGGGCCCTGTTCGTATGCATATGCACTCGAGGAGCTTGATTCTTCTCTTTCTCTTCTCTCCCTTACTTCCTCCTTTGGTTCCCGCGAGGCCGCTCGTCGCGGTCCGATCTGCGGTTACGCGTTTAACACGCAGAGTGCTAATAATTCTCCGCTCACGGTCGGCCGAACGGTAATTTTCCACTTTGGTAGAGAATTAATTATGCTGTAGAAATGGGAAATCATCGCGTATACACTATAGTTATAGAATCGTTCAGAAATGTTTTTATCAATGTAAATTGACTTGAAACTTGGCAGTCTTATATGGCATGCGATTTATATGGTCTCGATTTCTCAGATTGATCATTGAGTTTTGCTTACAGAGCGACATTGAAGGCATATAGAGAGTTGAATTACTATCACTTAAGTTACTTAATATCAATCGGAATATGTGGGACGCGAAAATGAAGAAAGGAGCGCGTAAATAGAGTTAATACACGGTGTGAACGAAAACGACGCCACGCCCCTTCTGATATAACCGGCAGTTTTTGCTCTTTTATTAACCCCTGACCGTTCATCATGAACGTCTAAACTCATAATTTGTATTGTCAGACACATTTAAACTCGACTTCACATCGTACAATATAGACCATTGGTCGTTGACCTCCGTTCGAAAGGGGAGATATTTTAGAACTGAATATTCCGTAGAACAGATTTGTATTGTGATTTAAACTGATTTTGTTTCGTCAAAAGTAAGTTTTTTTTTATTAGAAAGTAAAAATTATTATGTAATTATATAAGATTTAATCAAAGTCGAAAAAGGATCTCCTTCAGCAGGAGATTATAAAAATCAAAATTGTTATATGTTAACGCTCTACGATAAATGACAATTTTGTTTTGTCAAAATTTCATTTTGTTTTACAATCTCTTCAATAAAATTTAACTTGTTAATATAACAATTTAATCTTTTTAATCTTCGGATGAAGAATCTTTTCTCAATTTTGATTCATTCTTATATAAAATATTAACATAAAAAGTGTGGAAGGTATAAAATAATTGCGTTTTGTGCATAATTATCACATGTTTTGTTTTATCACGTAAAGATATTACTAAATGACCTCGTTTAAATATACATATACTTTATTGAGACAATCTATCAACTAGTCGATTACCATTTAATTGATTTTCAGTACTTCCAAGTAATTAATGACAAGCTATGATTTTGCTGTTATATCACGACACATTCATATATCGTAAACATCTCAAATGCTTCATCCAAGGAAACATTAATTCTAACAGTATTCTAAGCCAAAGATATTTTTAAAAATATCATCGAGACATTTAAAAAAAAATGAATATATATTACTAAATAAAACAATAATCTCAATTATTATTTTTGAATATAAAGAAACTCTTTATCAAATTAACTTACATTGCACAATAGATAATTGCAGAATAAGATAATTTCTAGGGAATAAAAGAGTGAGATTTCATAACATCGAGGATCCAAAAATATGCAAAGTTAACGCGTTCGGCGATTCGTCAAAATCGTCAAGATCCTGTGCGAACGTTTCTTTGGAACATCGGAATTGCATCTGAAATTGGTGTAACAGAACAGATTGTGTATCTCGTCGAATTATCATCACTATCGCCAGGCTTGTTGTTGGAGAAATAGTTTCCCTATGGACCGCGGAGTTTCGACGCAAAGTTCTCGAAAGGGCTACCGCGAATTCTCACGAACCCGCAAACGTATCTCGTATTCATAGAACGTGAATAATGCAACGCGGAAATACGTATGAATGTGAGTGTCGATACATTCGATCTTCTTCATTTTTGTCGTTTGGATTCGCACATTTTGATACAAACGTACGCATGCGGTTTGGAAAGAGACATTCAAGCTGAATGGAAGGAAATTCGCGAATAAAATACCGCGCGAAATATTGAAGCTATCTATCGAGCAGATCGTCGAGAGCAATGGCCGAAATTAAGAGAAACCGGTTACGCCTTTCTCGTGAAGTATTTTTTTTTGTTCGGCAATACTTAACGTCCTAAATCTTTTATACGTCGACTTAAGTATTGCATTGAGTTACACAAACTTAAACTTAAACTTGAGCAGAATTCGTTCTATTAAGTTGAATGAATCGTAAAGACAACTTTATTATTAATAACTGCAGCGATTCATTTAATTTAACAATCGCACGGAACCTATAATATTCTTGTATAAAACAACACTAATTTAATTTGATGCAATGCATTTTTTAAGTACCTATATTCGTGAATTTCTGATAAAACTCTTTATTCTCGATGGAATAAAATTTATAATTAAATAGAAGGAAATTAATGAAAATGCAATTTTAAAATTTTTATAATTTTTTCCTAATTTTTCTTTTGTTCGAGAATCTCGGATTACCTCAGCGCCAAAATTAGCGCGTCTCCTTATCTGATTCCGCAATCGTCTGCGAAGTCTGTCCGCTATGAGATTAAACTATCAAATAAAAGATTCATATTGATAACTTCTGTGATCCGTCACGTTTGATTATTCTTAGACATCGATTCCTTCCTCTTAATACAATATAAATTCGAATTCTCCCTTTAGTACAATCTGAGCATTTACTTATATTGAGCCTTTAATCATATTATAAACGTTACAAATATGATATAATTAAACTAGGATATGTTTACTTAAATAAATAAATAAATTTTTGTTTCACGCGACTCTTTTATCAAAGAACATCCTGTGAAAAACATGAATATTTTATATTTTGAAATCAATTTTGTATACTTCATTGTTCTCAATGTCTTCGAGTTTGTTAGAAATAGCTAGTTTTTATATTTACTGAAGCTTCTTGAAGCTTTCTCTGAAGCTACTTCGCGATGTTTACTAAAATGTCTGCCTATTAAATGAGTTATTATTTCCCCCCAGAAATCTTATTGATTTGCGAGACCAGAGGGTCGCTTTACGATTGGGATCAAACGAAAATCTTTCTCGCTCGTCTAAACAATCCTCGGTTGTACTACAAACAAAATTCGTCGGTCGAGAACGTAGCGGTACCGTTTCGTCGAACAGACTGAGATTTATAGCTCGATTGAGTTTATGAAATGTGCGCGAGTACCATCCCCCGAAGCTGCCAGTCGACCAGTTTTTTCTCCTCCTCAACCTATAAATCGCATTTTTAGAAAATCTACGTCATGCAATTGGATTTGCAGACGAAACACGAAAATCTAAAAAAGTAGTTTTTTAAATTAAACGAATTAAAGAAGAGGAAAAGATACATAGTTGCGAAAAATTATTGTTTCGAGATATTATTTTTTTTATCATACAGCAAAAGAATATAAAGTCCCGAAAGATCACAATTCCGGAATTAGAACGTATGTTATCTCAAATACCTATTATGTCTCGGTAAAAATATTATATATATACTATAACAAGGATGAATTATTAAAAGAAGTTGTACTATTGTATTAAATGACATTTCTTAACGAGTCATTCATATTTAGATTATTCTATCTCTAAACCGTATTGAAAAAAATAGCTACGTTGAAATGGTAATTAAATTGTAGATGAATCTGCAAGAATTTGCAAGTGAAGAATGAGGTGAAGAATGATGACGCGATACGCGTGTGAAAGCTTGACCATACGATTGCGACGGCAACACGTTGTCGGTTATCAAACGAGCCAAGTTTGCTGATTGCTGTTCGCCAAGGGAACCAGGCGCATTTTTATTGCCGCTGATACGTCGATGAAGAACAGCGTCACGTTCGAGATCGTTTCGCGTAGAAAGAAGGCTGCAATGATTCCGGGAATGACGATAACATTCACGATCGCTAATGATCCACAAATCTTACTGGATGTAAAATTAACGCTAGTGGACTGACATAACTTGGCTTTAAAATTCTAGAAAAAAAGGGTATAAAATAACGTCACATTTGTAGAAGGAATAAGCATTCCGTTGTCGATGACCATATCATTTATTCGTTCATTTTCTAATTATTGCCAATATCTGCAAGATAAAATGTGGACGCAACTGTGGTTCGTGAGCGTGGGAACGAAGATCGCAAAAAAAAAAAATAGACACAAAATTTTTGAACATTTATTAAACATTTTTTTTAAATAAACAATTTTTTAAATAAAGAATTAAAAGTCAATAAAAAATTAATACAATATTTTTTAGAATCTGTAATTTATGACAATCAGGATTGGCAAAGATTAATGTTTTTTTTTTTTTAAGAATAAATCATTATGTTTCTTCTTAAATATGTTTTTAATACTTCAAATATCCTTTAAACATTGTAAAAAAACATGTTTAAAACATGTTTTTTATCTGATGACAACACGCACACATATTACACTAAAAAAAATTTATTAAATCTTAATACATATTTCTTTGAACAGTATTAATTGTAAGTAAATAAATATTTATTCAATAAAAATTGATCGTCAAATCAAATTCATGATTTTTGTATTAAATAAATATGTATATGTTTACATTTAGTAAATATTTACTTAAAACTTTCAAACAAATATTTATTAAAATTTAGTACTTTTTTCAGTGTATCATTTTATTTCTTTATATTTTTATATGTTCCGCACACTTGTATATATATATATATATATATTATTTTGTATTGCATTATATGCTATTGCATTATATGTTACGTAACATTGCCGATACAATGCCCAACGAAAATGAGTCTGGCTTCAGCGTTCGCGTAGGTTGTCGTCTTACACTAAACGATCGTGCACTCTTCGTCGGACTCTTCGAAGTAACAAGTCCTCTGATCGTAATCAGTAACTATTCATACGCACTGCCTCTTTAGCTCACAAGTTTGGTATTCACATAACTCTTTTATATATGCGCTACAGGTTGTACAGGTTAAATTATTACTAAATCTTTTTATCTATGTCCCAAGATTCAAACGAAAGCTTTACACGTCGATAAGATGCATTCATGCATGCTTATTCTTATATATTTTGAATACATTCCTCGTCGATTACGTCGAACAATCTATCGTTTGAGAATCCCTGTAGCTTCAACAATCATGATTGTTCGGCAAATAATAAAAACTAGGCCATAATAAATCAAGCTAATAAAAGCTATCGCAATTCTCAAAAGCTGAATGAATCTATATTACCTCAAAAGCGTGTCAGTGAGATATTGTATCTAAAATATAGTCACGCTTGATATACTATATTTAATACGTCATAAAAGTTTTCCATAATTAATAGCGATCTTTTCTTTGCTTATAAAATGAATATATAGAATGATATATAGAAGATGTCGCGATATTATCAATGCATTGTTCCATAATAAGATACCCTTCTATTTTCTCATCGATTAGAAATGAAACTAATCTCCATTATAAATGAAGCCTCATTAACAATGAAGCCTCTTAATAGATAATAAAATCTTAACATTAATAATGATATCATTCACGAAGAAACAATATAGGCGCGATCGCTTCGAGACAATCGGATCCCAGCGAACGTTTGTCAAGATCGAGGCATGTACTACGAGGCGGTTACGTAGATGCAGAACGGGTCGATTGAGAAAAAAGTACGGTGTCAATAAATTCTGCCTTATCTACCGCCATAAATCCGTGCACCAGCCTTTGAGGCTCGATGAAGCATGCAAGTCGCGCTGTTGGGAGTTCACGTGTATGCCACGCGTTTGCATGTAGGTACGCGCGGACATTCGTGGACTTCCCGTGGAGATTTACGGATTCTGTCTGATCAAATGATTATGCGTTATTAAATTCTTTCCTTGCAGTAATGCACCGCATCGCGGATCAAGGTTGAATTCCTGTCAATGCTGAATAGACGGGCTGTAAGTCGAGCGCGAGAGTCTGACGCCGAGACAGCAACTTCTTCATAATATTTTTGTATTCTGATCTACTTTCGTGGAAGATGATAGAATAGGACATAAGAGTTACGAATCCGTATTCCTTTCGAAGTTAAAACTTTGCGAGTTTCTTATAATTTTCTTTTTTTTTTTTCTTTTTTATTCACGAACTGTTAATAAGGTGTCATGTTCCATTAAATGTTTCACAATATGAGTGATTACACATTCTTGTACGATAATTGCATGCTTATACCATGTAATAATTTTTTACGATTGTTAAAATGGCACTATACTCTGCGACGAGAAGAAATATAATTAAGGATACGTGAGTATTGCGCGATTGCAGAAATTACCTGCCAAGTGCACCAAGCGTGCAAACATCGGTAAACTGAACACCTAGCTGAAACAAAAAGGCTATATCCATGTCACGGAACGAACGTAGAGTTCCGTGTGTCTGAAAACTAGTCACCACAAACGATCGGCTGCCATAGGCGTCTTGTGCAAGGCGTAATTTACATATTTAGTAGTAGACAAACGCAATGCTTACGCAACGATGACAATATCGTAACGATTTACGTTTATCTCGTAAAACGTCGTAACATGTGGAGCAAAGAACGATGCATGTGATCATTGTGACAAATTAGGAATTGCAGCTTAGAGCTACGCGAACGTTAAATATTAATGAACGATAATTTCTCATTGATACACTGACGTGTGTTGCTCAATCAGTGCTGAAATAATGTATATTACATGAATAATATCGATTATATTTGGGTGAAGATATTCTTCAATATGAGCATAGAAATGTAATAGGTATAAAGTGTGTATCTCTGATATTAGCATCTGTTAGAAAGAATTGAATATATCAGCAATCTCTTTTCAAATTTATCAACATTTGTTTAATTGTTAAATTCATAATATTAAATTGTACTCAATTTGAATTATTTTTAATCATTCCTGTAAGTTGCCTCTCCTTCTATTCAATATGTCGTTAATTGAACTAAAACAATGAAGTTAAACAATTTAACTCAAGAAAATGTAATAAATTAAATTTAACACAAATTTAGTTTATTATTTACTAAGTTTATACGTTAATATGGATATTTTTTACTTTGAAATTAATAATAGAAACTGATTTTGGCACATATGGAAATTAAAAATAAGAAACTATTATTTAATTGAAAGAATTGGGTTATCTTTTTAAATTATCTAAGTGTAGAGATCGATATTATCCAAGTGTACATCATTCTTTTTATACTGATAACTTCATAGAAATACACAATTTAACGGTCTATTTCCAATAAACATCAATTAACAGTAATATGACATTAATGTTGTACTTTCACATTCAACAATGTAATTATTACGTACATCATATATATACTTTATTGTATACGAGTTGACTACAAAAATAAGAAATGACATCATGTGTTATATATTTATATTGTTGAGTGTAAAATTATAATATAATTGATGTTATGTTACTGTTAGTTTACTGAGTTCTTATTACTATACATAATAAAAATAAACTGCGAATTTATGGTGTGTTACATATAAATGTTTCATAAACAAACAAATGTAAAATATTTATCGACTACAAAACAATTACTTTAGTACGTAATCTGAATTTTGAGTCGTTTCCTCTTTCTTGATTACACAAGTACATATAAAACAAAATTTAATTTTAATTTGATCCGGAGATTAGTAGTCCATGATATTCTTATATGTATTTTAAAGCTCTATAATCGAATCCGATGTCCAAATTGCTCTATTAATTATCAATTTTTTATCAACAAAAAATAGCTTGAATTTTTAGTATCTTTTTTTCAGTTATTTATGGCTTCATATGTGAACTGAGGTAAAAACGAGAAAGTAAGTTCAACGATAATGCAATCTTATTAATATAATATATAAGTTCGATTGTTAAAAATACAGGAAAATAGAGCTATTTTTTGTTGATAAAAAATTGTTACGTAATAAAGTATTTTAAATATTCGATTCGATTTCAGAACGTCAAAGTATACAAGAATACCGTGGTTTTATTTACGGATCAAAAAATTTTGTTGTATACTTGTGTTATCTAATGCTCATTTCTACCAAACGTCTTAAAGATGTCTTTTTTAAAAAGTGTTTTTAAAACGTCTTTAAGGCGCCTTTAAGACGTTTTAAAAACACTTTTTTTTAACGTTTCACGTCTCGAACGTGTGTTGTCTGGAAATTACTTTTGGTTTAACTCCCTCTCCATCTTTTTCTAGGTTTGAAAATTAGAAAAAAATAAAGAATAAATAAGTTGATCCGAGATTATTAAGATTAATCTACATTGATGGAAACGAACCTACATTAGGCGCATTGCCAATGCCAAGATGATTGAAACACGTGTGACAAGTGTCAGTCCTTTCTGTCGATCGCATTCGAATGGTACGCTAATGAACGTGCAATTAGCAGTACAGCGATACGATGCAATGCCGACGGAGGAACTGCGGATTAAAGTGAAAAAGCGCGTTAATTGCCGTTAATTTCGTCTGGCGAGACTGCGAGCGATGAAAAGTGAACACGTTCGCGGTCATCACCATATGGGTGATGACTCTAACGAGAAATGCCGAGCAGAGTTATGACCACGTAATCTCATCTCGGATATCCATCCACGTTTTCCGAATTCAATAAACTTGAACTTTGATATAGCAAAACTTTTAGCGGTCACTCATATCGTCCATGTAGTTTTATTGAATTATTCGATCAATTTTATTATACATTTTAAAGGAATTTTGAAGTTTGACGTTAATAAAATTGTCTGCTGTTAAAAATAGAGAAAATAAATAGAGAAAATTTATACCATGTGGAGAAATTTATTAGTCATTATCACGTTATTGCATTGTCAAAATCATATTCATTCGATTGATTATTGAGGCAATGATAAATAAGTAATATCGCACTTGGAAAAATGACAGCTTCAATTATTCAGTCGAGTTATGTGCATGAAATGTAGTCTATCGATTGTAGTTATACAATCACTGGACGATCCTCGATGACGTCTTCAAAGCAAAATCGGAAGTGCATGCACGCGTGTTATTATCTACTTATCCATTATAGTTAGCATATTGACACGTACCTGCGGCATCGATCCAAATGTAGGTGGTGACATCATGCACGTGCTCTCCGCGAACCCGCCTGATCGTTTATTTATGAAATTATAATGATTTATCCGCGATCGTTCGATCCAGTGCGGTGATACTGCGGCGAATAAATTTGCAAGTATGAGCCGGTTTATTGTTCACCAGGGTTACTTTTTGTCCTGGTCAATTTACAGTTGCTTGAAGCGTGTGCAGCCGACTTGCAACATTACATGGCGTCACGCGAAATTATTGAAAAACATTGATTGATGTTTATAGATTTATCGTTCGATAATAGCGGCACTTACACTTGTAAACAATTAATGTAGTTGCATATTATTGCGCACATTAATGCACATTAATGATTACCTGTAAAAAAAAAAGGCTAGAAGAAATATTCTTTAATTCACAGGAAAACGGGTTGGAAAATTATCGGTGTTCTTACGTAATATATATTATTGCATTTTAAATTGAACGCACGCATGCAAATGTGGTGTGAAAATGTGACGAATGTTTGAAAAATATAATTTATTTACTGCCGATAACTTCAGTGTCAATATATTGTGAGAACAGGATTACGTAAAGGACGAGATCATGTTCAATGCCCTTTGTCACATGTTGATGCAGCTGTTAATAAATCAGCGATTCGATTGAGTGCAAAAGATTATCGCTGCATAAATTACATAATATCTGCAGTAGCGCCATGTTCTATTTATAGTACCTTCGTAATACTGACACTAAAAGTTGATTTACAAAAATTCCACTTTTTAAAAAATACTTTTAAAATTATTTTATTATAGACGATTGTTGTACACGTACAAGATAAAAGATTATTGGTAATTATTGCTACACAAATTTTGATAACAAAAAGTGTAATTTCTGCATTACGTGACATATTTGATTTGCACTTATATGCAAATGCAATATTTACGTTCGGTACATATAAATGGTTTTAAGCTGGCAACTATAACATAAAAAGTCGTCTGATGACAATCTGATCGTTTTTATATTATACTTGGAGAGGCCTATATATACACACACATATGTATACACACACACACGCACGCACGCACGCACGCACACATATGTATATATATACACATTTTACTGTCAGATCTATGAATAGATACGCGGATTAACATGAACGACAGCGTGTAAACGACTCTTCCTCTATTTGTAACTCCTTTACATTCCCTCTCCGTTGTTGCGCGTGCTTCGATAAGGCGCCACATATCTAAATCGCGTGAATCACCGACCAGAATCTAAAATGATGTTACACAATGCTCGACCAAGATGATTAACTGCAGATAATAATAGTAATTATTTATTTGTCTGGAATTTTGTGATTATTATTTTTTTATTTTATTACAATATTGCATTTTTTTGTTACACGTGTACATAGAAAATAAGATATAATTAATCTTCTAATAATCCTTTAGAATTATATAAATGATTTTTTAATTTTTACGAGACATTGTATATCTAAATATGTAGAAATTAGAATTGTAAAAAAAGCTCTCAATTTCAAATATTATATCATAAATATTTCGAATCAAAGATTTCATATTCTTGTATTTTTATTCATTTGAATAATATAACAAATTGCATATTTGAATATTTAACAAACGTAATTATTTGAGTATTCGGGTATAATATTTTATCTAATATTCTTTTGTAAAATTCAAAAAATTTTAAAGAAAAAGATTTTATGAAATAAGATTTTATGAAAATAGAAATAAAGCAAAGCAAAGTTGTCGTATTTTAAATAATTTCAATATCCAAAATATTACGGAAATGTTTCGAGAGGGTATAAAAGGAATTCCTAAATGCGTCTGTTTTCGAGACAAATCGATTTAAATGACCAAACGATTCGTGATGTGCATTATCATTAGGGATGCGCACGCATGCACGGCGATCAGACAAAGTTAATTAAACGCAATCCTAACTTCCCGTTGAAACGTTTAACGCGCCTCGCATATTCAAAGTATCTCGCACACGAGTGAGTGTTCGTAGGCAGATATTTATACACGCACGCGTAAGACCGCGTGCGAGAGAGCCTCCAGGAGGCCACGCGTGACTTAATGCAGCGGCTTCACATAATTCGTTCCAAGTATAGAAGGGCGTCACGGACGCGCTCGTTTCCTAGTTTTCGCATCTCGCCAGACGCCGAATGTCATCATCGTCGCGTCAACATAGATTGCGATTTAATCCATACTTGAAATTTTAGCAAGTGTCTTATCGGAGCAACCGAAGACGAGATTAGCGAAGCTACCTTTGAACGAAAGTAAAAAAAAGATAAACGTAGTTCACAGATTAGATATAAATTAAAATAAACTACTTATATAGATGTCTCCTTTTTTATTTTTTACACTATCTTCTATATAAAACATAACCTACTTATTTAATTCCTTGCTTGACGTCAAAAAAAAAATCTAAAAAAAGAAGGCTAAACGTATTAGTCAAGTTCTTTCTGAAAATTCTTAAATTTTAATGGTTTTAATTTATTTAATTTATTTACCAAAATTAGCGTTTTCATAATCTGCCATAAATTGCACGTGCTCGAACATATACATAGGTACAGCTTATCACCGCCAGACTATACATATATTTCGCGTCAGACGACGCGCCAAGCTTCTTTCACTATTCAATCATCTCCCCGAGTGCGCTATTGAATTATTAACGAAAATTACAGCAAATGGAGTGTCCCGCCGTCGCAATTATTTACAACATGCCGCGTTTTATGCCGCCGCCGCCGCCGCTTAGAAACGTTAAAGACGGCTCTTCTCCACATCGCTGAAGGTTAACAGCGTAATACTTGACGCCCAGGTTTCTCTTTATCATGTAGCTTTGTCAGCGGCGACGATGTTTCTGCCTTTGCGCCGTGTGTGGTACCTACATACACCGAGCTCGCTTAGGTAACGACAACGGTCAACGTACTTTCCACGTACATATTACGTCGATTTAATTCCCTCATATTCAGCATTTTTTTTTTATCATTAACCGAAACGCATAAAAAATTAATTGACAATTTTCATTTACTATTATTGCTTTGTTGAATTGGTGATAAAAGCTAGTAACCTGTTTATTTGCTATATGATGTAAGAATGTATTAGATGTAACATTCCTACGGATGCGCATAATTAGTTAAATTCTTGTGATCAATTAGAAATTGATCCTTGTATCTTAAAAATTAATATAAAAAATAAACCATTAAAATTTGAACCAATCAGAAATTGACCCCATCTTAATTCCTTCACTGGCAATGTGAAATTTTTATTCTTCATCCGCAACCTGAATTTTCCAACTTTTATTTTTATTGTTCCGGACTATATAAAAATGCTCTCTAAAAATGAATCAGTGTAATATCAGCGAATATTTTTAGTGTTTTTCAGTAATAATACACTGATTTATTTTTAGAAGTTATGATTCTACAGATTGAATCAACAGAAAATTATAATCTCTAAAAGTCAGTGTATTATTACTGAAAAACAGTAAAATATTCGCTGATGATTACATCAGTTATAAGTGTAGCATTGAAGTTAGTAAAAATACACTGATTCACTTTTACAGAGTGTGAAAAAATTTTGATGAAAGGTTTAACAACGAGTTTTTACTATCGTAGAAGTTGAATTGTATTTTACTTACATTTTACAGATTTATATTTCAGAATCCACAATCAAAAAAAGCAACCTTTAAAACTCAACATTACCAGTGAAGGATTAAAAACCAATACAAAGCCGTCATTAAAAATTTATCGCCGATCAGAAATTAGCTCTAAATCGATTCAGCTGCCAGAGTTGCACATTGTATTTTTACATCATGATTTGCGTCTATAAGAATTATAAAAAAACGAAGTATGCCACATCGTGATATCGCGATAACGACCGAGTAAGACGAGTGGTTGCAGATTCCGATGCGAGAATTTAACCGAGTTGAACGTGCTCTAAAGATAATATGCGCAAGACGTGAGAATAAAACGGGGGACGTGGTGTTTCTTCCATCGTCGTCGTCATGAAGTGACGCGGTGTATTCTTCACTTTGAAAAACATCTTTTTTTTTTTTCGTGTACGTGTATTTAGGTCAGACGACTCGCCTTCCGCCTACGTCGAAGTTAATTGCAGGTGGTAATGTGGATTACATATGGCGTCTGTATATCTGCGCCGACCTGTACGTTTGTTCATGTGTGCAGGTGCGTTTGTACAGCGAATACACGCGTGCATCCCGCAATCAAACTTTTTGCTCATTTCTCTCTTTTGCTTTTTTTCTTCCTCGACGTCTTGATATACGGTATCTTGTCGTGGTTTAATTCGGTTCTTCTTGCTGACATTGAGAACAATCGCGTGATATAGGAAGCGACAAGAATGTGGATCGCCGTCATCAAATGGTACACAAATTATTCTCTTATTTTAGTATATACTTTATATACATTTTTAACACGATAATATAGAATTATAATTAGTTGTAATTATTAATTTAGTGCAGTATATTTATAATTCTTTCTAATGCAGATTTAAATTTATCTACAGAATATCTTTATAATTATACATTATTTCTTACTTCACGTGTTAAGTATTAACGTAATTTTTTAAATTAATCTGCTGTTTATATTATATATCTGCTCTTTCCATTTATACATGCATTCTTATAACAGTAATCCTACAAGATCTTACTGATACACGAAATATTGCTTTTAATACCTTAATATTTCGAGCTTTAAATTATATAGAAAAATTATATTCTGTTTTCGTATGCATTTAGAAAATATTGTTTGGAAGCACATTCTGATATTTCTTGTGCAGAAGGGCCGGTTATCTCATTTTAGAGCTGTGTCAGCTTCCGTAAGTTAGATAGACAATGCAGATGTTACTGTTCGTCACTTACAAAGCAAAAAACAGCAAGAGTGACTTAAAGTATTGCAAAAGTTTTGAATTATGCGTTTTTATTTTATACTTTATTTTTCCTTTTTTATGCATATATAATCTTTCTCGAACTTTTTATGAAAGTTATGTTATGTCTTATATATGGCTTTCGTGATTTTGTATACATATTTTCACATGTGATAATTTTTTTCTACATTGTTTGAGACTAAGTAGCAACGATTAAGTTTCACACTTTACGTTTGCACTTTTTAAGTCGGTCAAGTAGACACCAATTCTCCATCTTTCTAAAATGTGTCAAGCAGCACAAAAATGGTTAAATGGAAGCCTATATATAGTTAGTAACGTTTTTTCTCTCCTTAATTTTAATTTTAGTAACTACAATTTTAGCGACTATTTAATCTGAAAGCAGTCATCTGATTTTTTTTTTACGTAAACGATCACTTAGGATGTTAAATTAAAATTACAATATTATTAATAACGTATCGTATATTATTGATTGTTCTCCGATTTAATTAATTGAGGACATTAAGGATATACAATAGATTTAATCAAAATTTTCTGAAGAAATAAGTAGTAATAGAAACAAAACGAATATTAAACGAAATAGGAAAACAGTTATTTTTTAAAAATAATGATATTAATTAATGTATCACTTTTTAATTGTATATACAAAACAATATCTTATAACAATTCATTATTTTGTGCCGCAGGAGTAAAAATATCGCTCTATTCCTGGATTAAAAATGATCATGAAATAAAGAAATTAGAGCTTCTGCCAAACAGAACATAGTCCCTTCAAACTTGCAATTGTTATTATTATGTCTCGATAAATCTATCATTCTCATAATATTACAAAAGTATCTGCTTTTTCAAAATGCTTCTATTCTTCTTTAAAAGTCTGCAAGCATTTAATCATAATGCGTGTAAACTTATCGCTCGCTTTATCATTGGCATTTCACCGTTTAAACTTCATACGCTAGAATCGCTCCAATTTCCGCGATTATCCAGGGAATCATGAACTGATGAGGCGAGGAATGGAATCGGAGGAAGTGGACGAGATATGACGATGCTAAGAAGAAACCGGTTGGTACCGTCATCTATTTCCAGCAATCTCGTCACACGCAACCGCCGAAAAAGTTCTCTCCTTCGGATTGTGGAGCGACGCTCTATAAATACGCGCTTACGGGACTGTGTAAGCGTAATGTATACAAGTGTGCATATCCAACTGTGTGATCATCTCAAATATGAACTCACTGCCATCAATTAGTCAGCGACCATCGCTCCGGCTCGTTTCGATTCTTTTTCGCTTCGTCTTCATTGCGAGGGGAGAAGCCTGGATCTCTTTTTATTCGCGGATGCGAATTAACGCGCCCAAGTAACACTTATAGATCATGTAGCCGCGATTACAGCTCGTTTGGTTTTGTATAATTATCAACATTTTAATTCACCGTCGCGCAACCAATTAACGTATAGTTTTTTTCGTACGAATTTTTTACTTACTCTTTGCTAAAAATCCTCATTTTTGGATGGCAAAATATTTTATTTTACAAAGTAAAAAGTTTAGGAGAAAATGTATTTAATTATTTAACAAATGATTAAAAAAGAATTAAAAAAGAACATTTATTAAAACATTTATTAAAAGTATGTGCACCTTTACAATACATATAAATAATACGACATTTTATATGACATTTTATATGACATTTATATATTTTAACATATAATACTGTATGTAAGATTTATGCTAATCATTTACATCGCATTTAAATATAATAAATGATTAAATTTTATTATATCTATTCTATAACTATATTAATTTAACTATTAATTCTCGATATTTCTCTTGTTTTTATTAATATATGAATAATTGCCTTATTACCAATAAAATTAATGATTTTATTATCATTTAATTACATTTATTGTCGGCAATCGATCTTTTTTAATAGTGTTTCTAAAGTATGTAAAATTTTAATAACCCTATCTACTCGCAGAGAAATGCGATACGTGCGAAATCGGGGAATAGCAAGGAGATTAATCGAGTTTTTCAATTAACGCGAATATAAATGTGAAAATTCAGAATTTCTGTCTCTCATCTTCGAATGATCTTTGTCACTCGAGCCCGAAGACGGTGATAATAATATTCTCTCGTTACTTCTCGCGAGGCCACGAGAAGTAACGAGAGAATATTTTATCCATGTGTGCAAATTGCAATTATTTTATCTGTCATCCGTCTCGATTTGCCTCGATTAAAGAAAACATGTTTTGCCGAGACTTGACCTCTTTTTAGCTGACTGATGAATTAACGATGATTACCTTAAAGCGTCGTGAATTTTATTTATTTGCGAAAATAATCTGCATACGAGAGCGATTAAAACTGAGCGCAAAATGAACAAGATTTGATAGCGAAACAAAATAATTCATTACAAAAAAAAGTGCACAGTATCTATAAGAGAAGGCAAATATGCGTGAAATAAAGTCCGTCGTAACTAATGTAATTTTCTGCATCTTGCGATAATCGCGGTGCAAAGTTGTATTTCTGCATGATCTTTCTGCGAAACCGTCAACAAATCTGGGTGTTCGACGAAAGGCTTTAATTTAAATTGAAACGTACAAGCGAGTAGATCGTAAACGACAAATAGATTTTGGCAGTCAAAAAGGGGCTTTTGGAGAATTGTCTTGCAGGAATAGCGCAGATGGATCGAATTGCAGTTTTATTACTGTATGATATACATACGTACATAAATCATCGACCGAGACTCTATTTTTGATGGTTTTTTTCGCGTCATGAATTTTGATGTTTTATTGATTCGCGAATTAGAAATGCCTGCGAGATACACACGCAGAAAAAGTAGAATCTTATTGTGCGGAGGTTAAAATCATTATTGAAATAGACTTGTTCAAAAATACATGCATCTGTGATAGTTGCAACAATATGACTGACAAAATAAGATATAATTTGCTTACTCTTATAAAAAACTTGCTCTCTACCTCTTATTTTAGATATAAGAGCAGTTGTCCAGTGCTTGAAATAAATAATTAATTACTATTTTTCAGTAATAAAGCCAGTATTAAATTTCTGTAAATATCTGATTGTGAGATTATTGATTTAGATTTTAAAAAAAGAGAGACTCAACATAATGAATAAATATAATCCGAAACTCATCTTTTATTATTGTCGAACTTTCGAAGCAAGAGCTTGTATCGAATTTAATATTCCAGGGATTTAATAAAATAAAGGAATAAATTAAAAGTCAAAGAAAAAATTATTTGCTTCCTATTAGAGACTGGTGTCTCAATACAAGTTTAAAAGCGCTATTGAAAGATTCTACAAACAATTATTATACATGGGCAATCAACTTTTGTGGGGATTGTGTGGAGTACTCCACACGTCAGAATTTTTCGTATGTGGAATTCCACACATGAACAATTTTTTAAAATAATTAGTGTTGAGCAAAAATAGTAAAATTTTTTAAATATTAAATTTTTTTTAAATATTAAATTTTTTGTAATTTTTTATTCGAAAGTTTCAATTACTGAGCGAACAGAACGCGATAAAATATTCACGCAATTCTCGTTTCCTTTGTAACGTAATCCGTATTTTTTTTTCTCCGCGAATATAGAAGATCGCTAGTAATCTATGCCGTCTATGTTTCTCGTAGAGTCGTTCGAGGTTGAGGCGTTCGAGGAGCGCACTGTTAGCGCTATCGCGTCACTACTTATTTTTCATTAAATATTAAAACAAGGATAGAACTAGAAACCCTTTAATTAGAGCCAACGCGTAGATTCGTCTGTGATTGTCCAACATTTTTCTTTATGTATTTCATTATCTAACTTTTTGACGATGAATTGTTGCAGAAAAGTGTTGCGCATCCAATAATTTATTATCCGTACATTCGAGAACTTCGAAGATTGTCTCGGATAGAGGGAAAGATGTAATGAAGTAGGAATTTCGTATAATGCCTGTGGGCATGATTCTTGATAGAATTTGCAATGGAGAAACTAATTTATTATTAGAAAAATATCGTTGTGTTTAGCTAGTAGTGGCCAGTTCGTCAGAGGAGAGTCGGGAGTTTATTTTTGCTTCGAGAGCAAAAAAAGGTCATGAACGTGAGGCTGAAGGGAAAATATTGATATGTTCATTTTTTATATAGCAAGGCTCCAACTACACACGGCTAATCGGCAAGTTGGCGCCCTTGATCATATATTTATTATACAGGTGTCTCAAAATACTGTGGCAAGAAGATTCTCGAAAAATTAAATAAAAAAGTTATTTATAAATTTTTATTTTAAACAACAATTATTTAGATAATAGAGACTTAAATGTAGTTACAGATTATGTATAAATGGCCATCTAACCATGAGTCGCATATGATAGATAGAGTGCAGCTTTAGTATGCTCATTAAATAGTCACTATACAAGTGATTAAATATAGTAAGATAAATGTAGATAATAGGCTATTCTTTAAATCTGAATCAGTATGGATAGTCTCTAATTATTCAGGCATACTTGGCATTGATATTATTGATTATCCACTGATTCAGATTTAGAGAGTACATTTAACTATTATCTTTTAGAAACTATTTAGAATAAAAATAAAAATACAAATTTTAAAACAAAAATTTATAACTTAAAAATAAAAATTTACAAATAACTTCTTTACAAAATTGTTCGAAAATTTTCTTGCTGTAGTATTTCGAGTTGCGAATTTTAGGGCACCTAAATGTATATTTAGTTGAAGATCACATCAGAACTTTTAACTTTTATGTGAATAATGCGTACGGACTGTGCCTTTGTATGAATAATTCCGCGGTTTACGCCAGGCGGACAGAAAGCGTTTTACTCACACGCGAGTTACAAAACGGATCCGATTTTTTTTATTCTACCTCGAGAATATCTTGTCTAACGCGGACGCTGCGAGATAAATTTCCCACTCGCGACATGATTTATAGAAACTCAATGACAATGCGGGATGTAGGTATCTGCGCGAATTATACAGATGTAGGTTACACCATTAAAAATTAATTGTAGAAAGGAAATAATAATCTGTTCTGTTACGCAGTTACGATTCTTGCAAATCAATTCTCTGCAACTAGCTTATTAATTGTTCTGCAACTAATTTATCAGATACTTAATTGTAAACACTGTGTGCCTACTCTATATGTAATGCATAAAAGCGGAAGGAGAAGAGAAATATTCAGGTACAAGAAAATATTAAAAAATTTAATTAAATACATAGATCTCTGGAATTAATTTTATTGGACCATCAAAATAATTATATAGGACGCTCATGATTGCGAGAATATCAAAACTTTTTGCAGCGTTATTCATCTTTCGAGCGACCTACATAATTATTTTGATGGTCCAATAAAATTATTTTCAGATTTATCTGTGCAGCTTTTAGATATTTCAGCAAAACCATTTTTCCCACGATACAGACAGTTTGCATTAAAAATTTAATATTTGAAAAAAGTTTTATAATCTACTCTCTAAAAGTGAATCAGTGTATTTTATATTACTGACTTTAGTGCTACATTTGTAATCGATGTAATTATTAACAAATATTGAAATGTCTTTAATCTGCAAAAAAATCATCTCTAAATGTGAACTGATGTATTATTACTGAAAAACAGTAAATCGTTGATTACATTAGTTATAAGTGTAGCAATAAAGTCACTGATTCACTTTTAGAAAATATGTATGTAATTATAAGATATTCTTTTAAAATTTTATAATTTACATATACAATCATAAGATAAAATTAAACATCATGTTGAGACGAACAGATGATTTATTTGCACGATGTCATTTCATTGCGACGTGATAGGTATATGTAACGAAGTATGTATCTAATCTTTGCGCTTTTATAAATATATCGATCAGATATAAAGACATTCCAATCGGAGAAACAATGCTCACGTACTAAACAAAATGTGTTAAAGAATTCAATTTTCACTGCGTGATTTCTATGTGATATAGAGAAGACATATAATGCGAGGAAACGACCACTCTGGCATTACGCGAATTTTCAGCACTCTACTAATTCGGTCGATTCATCATTGCCTACACATGGAATCGTATAGTTTCGTATCTCATTTGGTCGGTTAACAGATTTAACACTCATCTTAATTATCATCTTCTCAAACATTTGTTTCAATTTGGTAATTTGATAACGTTTTATCTCTGATTTACTAATTTATGCAAACAATTCGTAATACACGAATAATTCACACGAATTATATTCAATATTACACACTTCTACACGTTTGTCTTGTTTAATAATTAATCCAAATATTTTATCCCTAAAAAAATCCTAAAAGAAAGAGTTCAAAAGAAGCGAATTTTTTTTTGTTCTTATCTATCAGATATCTATAGATTCTTACCTATCACGGATATCCGACAAATTCATCGATACATAAAAACATATATGATATGGGGCATAAGATAACTCCGATATATACGCCGCACCTATCAAAAACTTAATTTATTAAGTATATTTACTATGTAAAGTATATTTACTATATTAAAGTAAATGAATTATATCAGTAAAAATTTTGTACTGTTTATTACTATGAAAAAAAAAAAAAAAAAATAGAAATCCGAAATATTTATTTTTCGTGTTAAAAAATGAACTTTTTGAAACCCTTGCATTTTTATCATATATCTTATAGGGGTGGGATATATGACTACTCATAGAGAGAGAGGGGGAATATGTATGGTTCATGAAAAATTTACAAATAATGCATATAAATAAGACGTAAAATGACACAATAACTTATAAATTGTGTTTAAAATTTTATTAAGGAATAAGAATGATAAATATGTAGATATATGTAGTAATAAATAATAATTACAATCTTCCTATATATATTACAAGTGTTATGACATGAGGTACATATTTCATATAATGCGTTTATTGAATTTAGTACACTGAATACAATCTGCGCACTTTGTACGCTTTGGGCATAAATCCTGCCCGCTAAAAATGTCATATATTCTAAACAGGGATATACAATACAACAAACTAAACAAAGAATACGCAAGCAAAGCACTTGTATTTTGCTTTACTATTCCTCTTCACGTATGTATCACGAAATAATCACTAAATCTTTTACACGGCCTTTTACAGTAGTCATTTTATGTAGATTATAATTTATGATGGCGCTACTTATTACAGACAAATCAATTCAATTCACAATAATTTCATTAATATTAACAATAAAAAGCTGAAATTATAACACAATACTAATATAACATAAAGGCATGTAACAGAGTAGTTGCGGAATTATTCCCTCTCCTATTTTTTCTGACTTCTGCGGCGTAAATCCCAGCGCGACGTATTTACCGGAGTTACCTTATACAAACAACTCTCAACAATGATAAGAAATTACCGGTTTCATTTCCTTTTCTCGAAGTATAGTGGTCTCTTCTGTCGCATTTTATAGTAGGTTTTCGATTTTTTTCACCGACCGAAAAATTTTGTCACATACGCACGAAACTCGCGTCGCCGAGACGGTGTAACGAACCGTAACCGCAGTCGCGAGCGTGCCTCTCGTTCTTAACTTTGAGTCCGGCCAGTTAGACAGTCTGCCAGTCAGTCGTCCATTTCTTTCCGTAATGTCATCGCTCTTAGGAAATCGCTCGAAAGGAAAGTCAACCGGTTTAGGCACGCGCCGGGATAACGACGCATCGCGACGTCTTCTTGGACACATTATGTCATGCGGTTTGTTTGCTCTTTTTCGCCCACGGCTCTTTTCATCGCGACCATGGATCCGCGCCGATCCTACCAAAAACACCGTTTTACTCTTAACTCAGTGAGATCACGACGGACGGATCGTTTGCTCTTCTCTTCTTCGATGGAGAAAACGAAAAGGCTAGGCTAGGCACCTGCCAGTGACTCAAGCGAAGCGAAAGCTTTTACGACCCGCTATTTTGTAGGTCTTTACGGGATTTCTCCGACGGTATGGATAAATTATTAGTTGAAGCAATTAACATCGCTATATCAATGCGTGAAGCGGTGCACTGTGTGCAATACGCGAAACAAATAAAACTGCAAGGACATTAGCAGCTTTGCTCAAAGTTGTTAGCTTTATATCTTACTGAATTTTATTTCTAAATAAATATGATTTATAATTTAACATTGTTAATCTTCAGTTTATCTTTTAATTTATTTATACAACTATCCTTTTAAAAAAAATTACATTTAAAATTATTTTTACCGTGAATTTCATTTCATTAATTCACAATACCTGCCTGATTGTAACGAAAAAATCAATTTATTAAATATAGATCTAAGTAAATATTTACTAAATATAAACATATATTTCATACAAAAATCATTAATTTAATTTAATTATATTATATTTAATTATTAATATAACATTTTTTTAGTAAATATTTATTTACTATAAATATTTCGTTAGTATAATACTATAAAAATAAATATTAAGATTTAGTAAATAGTTTTTCAATGTGCCACGTAATCCTACTAAATGTAATATGTTGAGATTCATGCTTACCTAAAATTAAATTTGCCTATCTTTCTTGGTTTATCGTATTGATTGCAAGATTGTTGAATATTCTATTATCGGAATGGTTATATGATGTCGCTGGACTGATGATGTCACGCGACGGTGACGTAAGACACAAACAGCCAACACCATACATAAAACGCGACTATAAAGCGCTGAAATATTAACGTAGCGACCGAGCCACTAATCTTCTCATACTCGAGGTGCCAGAGCTCTCATTTCCCTCTTGATAGACGAGCGCAATTCAAGTATGATTCGTGGATCACTTAAGTCGAGTCTTCTAATTCTTTAAGGCCGATACTACTGCGCCTAACGACCAAATCGTCGGAACGAACCGTAATATTCGTGATGATTAATGGGAAAGAGAGGAGATTTCTTTTCAAAAGTTAGATAATAAGCTGCACTGAGAAATGCATTTTATAACTATTAATATAATTTGTTATGTACCTCTTTCATAATCATTGTATTTTATACGTACAGTATAATTTTCATTAAAAAACTGCATTCTTAAAGTAAATATCTGCAACAGATCACCTCACCTTTCGTTAATTATTGTAAGGTTATTCCTGATACAGCGCTCTCTCGGCGCTCGTGTGTGTTCCGCATAATCAATTTCCGATGAGTTCGGTAATGATCCGGCGGTTGAAGTGTTGGCCTGAAAATGTTAGAATAATTGGCGCTTAATTGGAAACACGATACCGATACCGTTCGGTGTATTAGCTTCGTCTGCGGGACATGCGGTAACTTCAGGGAAATTACTGCGTTGTAGGATTATACGAAATAGTATGTGTATGATTCCGACATTGGAAATCGGTCCCTTTGATAAAATAGTTTACTTAAGTCGATTTCGCATGTCAATTTCGACATCAAATAATTGTAGTGTACCTCTTACAAAAATTTAATTATTAGCCAATTCAATACTGAAAGACAATAATTAAATTACTTATTTTAAATATTAAAAGCACTACCGTTTAGTACTTGTGATATTCCAATTAAATAATCAATTACTGCCTTGTAGTATTAAATTGACTAATATTAGATTTCTGTAAAAATATGATCGCTACATATAGTATGTACGTATTTATATATGCCGTATAAATAAAATTATCTCATATAAAGCAATTGATGAAACTCGTACAATTGAAAAAAAATCGATACATATATTATTATGAAACTATTCGAAATGAATTTCGATTGGAATTATTCCATTTTCCTTCCTTAAAAAATACAATAGAAATCTGGGGAATAATTGAATAATTCCGATCAGAATCCAATTCGAACAGTTCCATAATAAGATAAATTTTAAAATAAATTGGCTCAAAAATAAATAAAGCTATTGGACCTTATATTTTCATTACACCTGATATTTCACGAAACGTGACTATAACAAAATGCAATAAATCTAACGCAGACGTTAGAATTCGTTATTTCTATTGCGACTTTTAGGATTATAAAAAGATATCACGACTCTGTTATACGCGCACGCGACGTAACGATCGCTCTTTATTTGACTCGGAATATTTTTTTCGGTGAATTTCGAAGAATTCGATATTGTACCTATAGTAGAAATAAAATTGCTGCAAAAAGAGGGGAAAATCCTTACACCTTATCAGAACTGACCTTATCAGACTGACGAAAATAAAAACTGAAACATAAGTCGAATGTAAGGAAAAAGTAATAAAAGTATAAATGATACTTCTAGGAGGCAAAAACGAAAATTAAGACAATGAAACGTAAAAATAGCCTAAATATCTCTTTTATATTTCATTGTTTCTATCTTTGTTTCCTAGAAGCTTTGTTTACACTAATTATGTCACTTTTCCCTTATATTCGACTTACATTCCCATTTTTTTCATAGTCAATTAAAACGACGATTATTCAGCATCGGCTTAATGTCGTGCGTCTAATCACACTCTTTTCTCTTCTATAATAGTTTCATAATAAAGACAAATAAAGATTTACCGTTAAAAATTGCTACAGACCGTAATTTTTAACTGATAGAGACAATTTTTTTAAATTAATCGTTAATTCATTTTTTAAAAAACTATGGAGTTGGATTTAAAAAAAAATGCCCTCTGAAATCAAAACATGAATTTCTTTTAAAGTAGGTGAAATCTTACACTGAAAAAAATTTATTAATAATCCGACTTCATAGTTTTTTTTGAAATTTATTAATGATTAATTTGAACAAAATTTTATCTTGATTGATGTTTTATTTGTCTCCAGTGTTGGTCTCTTCTAATGGTGCCTTTTTTTTAAAGTGAGTGACACTCACAGTTTGCATCCAATTGAGTAAAATGTAAACTAAAAGAGAAATCCTGTAATAACATGACATATATAGTATATATATAAATATTGCACTTATATCGTCGTAGGATATACATATATGTGTGTGTGTGTGTGTGTGTGTGTGTGTGTGTGTAAAATTCTGCTTAATAATTTCGCTTCCGTTTTTATTTTATAATGTCATTAGATGCACTTACTTTCATTAAAACTATAAAAATTTGTCAATTTATCACAACTGAATGCTTCCGTTGACCATATTTTAAAAAATAGATAACAAATTCGTTTATGTGTGTTATTTATTCTCATGTTCTATTTTTTTTTTATTTTTAATATAAAGAAAGATTACTAATTTAAATTTTCTAAAAACTGTTTATTGTTTACCATTTACTGTTAACTCGTTTTTTTGAAAAATGTATGATTTAATTTCAATAACATTGAATATGAAATAAAGGAAGATCAACCATAAATTTATCATCTCAAAGTATATTTGTAAGTGCTGACTCATATCTCCGCATGCTTTCGCTGTCATTGAGACACTATGAGACACGGGCAACGATTCGAGACGTCGTTGTATTTCAATTGTATGTCACGCAAATAGACACAGATGTAAATTTCGCCGCTTGGACGTTAGTTATGCGCCTATACAGAGTGAGTCAGATTTGTCGCTTCTCTGCTGGTATCGCAAAAAGTCAAAAAGATTATTCACTATATAGTTACAATATTAATAAATTTTTTATTTCTTATAAATGTTTTGTTTTTTACAATCTGTGCAGTGCGTCTCTCATTTGTTGTTGCTGGTAATTTTGTCAAGGTATATTTTGTAGGTTTTGGCTGCGAGTCATGCGATAATTCAAGAATAGTCACGTAGAATACTACATAGAAAGAAAGATTTTTGCTGAAGTATCTAAAAATTTAACTAAATACAAATCTGAAAATAATTTTGTCGGCCTATCAAAATATTTATATAGGATGTTCAAATTTGTTGGAATGTCAAAATTTTTTGCAACATTCAGCATGCTTGAGATTCCTAATTATTCGTAATTATTTTGATGGTATAACAAAATTATTTTCAGACCTAGTATCTAGTCAAATTTTTAGATGTATGTCAAGTTTTTAAATACTTTAGCAAAATCGATTTTTCTGTCTAAATTAAACGGAATCATTTTCCATTCGATAGCTTTTCCCCAACTCGATGTATCTCAATAATCGAAGCTTTCACTCTCGTTCGTGAAACTGTGAAATAAAGCCGTGACGCGAATGGCGTTGGGAATTTGTCGCTTGAATGTTGGACAATGGACTATTAGAGCAGTTTTGGAGTAAGGTACGGTTACTCCATGTAAAGAGGGCGTGAAGTGGTGATGAGGATGGTGGTGAGGGTGGTTGAGAAGGCACTTGGTATTTACCCTTGCCAGTCCACATTCGTCGCTCCTTTTCTGCAGCTGTTTATCTCATCGAGAGGAGAAAAAAGAGGCAGTCACTTTGAAGACCGACGAATTTCTTTGTACATCATCCCGCGGAAACGTCTGCATATTATTGCGAGATTTCCGGCTTAAACTCGTCCCTACAGAAGGTTGACAATAAGAGTTGTACGACACACCTCGCGATTTTTGCTGAAGATCTTGAACAATGTTTTTAGATCAGGGATGCATATTTATTAGTTTGTGCATAAATCATAACAAGAAAATAATAGATATATTAATTATTTTCTAATAGAGCAAATATATAATAAGTAAACACAAAAAGTTGCATTTGTTATTGTAAGCTTAGATAGTGATTAAGAAATGAACAAACAAATTTGATAATCAAAATGTTACGATGACAAATCTTTTATACAAGTAATTTTTAATGTCATTATTTACGAAGTAATATATTTGCTTACATGTTTCTTTTTCCACCGTAATCTCAATTTTTTAAATTCTTTTCATTATATATTTTTTGTTTAATGTTCACGTGCTTTCTAGAATAAAAATGAAAAATTTTCTTTTGTGTAATATATATATTTTAATATAGTAATCTTACTCTTCGAAATTTTTTTAACCGAAAAGTTTCACTCAATAAATTGTATTATTAAAAAAGGCCAGATAAATCTTTTATATCCGAAAAAATTGTGAGAATCAGATTTTAAAAGCGAGATTTTTGTGCGATAAAAATTTAAAATAAACATGATAATCGTACACAAAAAGAACGGTTTTGAAGTATCTAAAAATTTAGCTCTGAAAATAATTTATTGAATCACCAAAATAATTATATATAGAACGTCCAAACTGGTTGATAGAATGTTAAAACTTTTTGCAACATACATAGCTCATGCTTGAAATTCCTACATAATTATTACATTGACCAAAAAGATCTTGTGTTTTATTTTTCAAGTGATTTTCAACACTCGATTTTAGATATTACAAGTTTTTCTGCGATATCTCGAGTGATTTAGTACGGATTATTTTTGATCAAGACTTTAATTTAATCATCGTGCACTGTACTTGGCCTACCAGAGCATGTGGCTCGTCTCCAACGAAGAAATTCTCAACTTGGAACATTGCAAATCAAGATTGGCACTCGCGATCTTTTATGTCATCTTTATTGTACACTGCACATTTCTTTTTTGCACATCGTTTTTTATTCATAGTAATATAACATAATAAAGTGAAAATGTATTAGGTGTTGGAATTAATTCGTAGCGTTTTACAAGTGATGGGAAGTACTTTCATTAATGTATTTTTTAATGCTCATGTGAAATAAATAACATTCTTTCATTAAAAACGCTACGAATTAATTCCAACACCTAATATTTTTTGATCTTTCACTTTATATAATATCATCTACTAACTAAAATAAGAAAACTTTTTGGCTAACCTAATATTTTGATGATTCAACAAAATTATTTTCAAATCTATATCTAGCTAAATTTTTAAATACTTAATCAAAAACTGTTCTTTCCATATAATTAGGACTGAACTGTATAACTGTATTTGAAATACTTTTATTTAAAATACATTATTTGCAATACAAATGTATTTTATATTTTGTATTTCAGCAGAGCTGAATATGAAAGTATTAAGTATTTTCTGTTTAAAATGTTGAATAAAGCAAAAGAAGAACTCGATTATTTTTATATTTTGTAATTCAAATAATGAGATTGATTGTTAAGCTTGGTATTTGAAATACAAACTATAAAATATTTTCATACTCCGCTGAAATATAAAATACAAAAACAATTGTCTTACAAATAGTGTATTTCAAATGAAAGTATTTAATTTGAAAAACACTATTTCATTTCAAATACATGTCCAGCTCTGTATACGTTGAGAATAGATCATTAGTTATACCAATATCAATTGTTGCAATTCCTAGCGTGTTTTAACACCTACGCGTATCAAAGTACATGCTCGTGAATCGAAATGGCATAACTATAAATTCCATTGTAATGATGTAATATGCCGTGTATAAGGTGATGATAATTAATGTGAAGGTCAGTTCCATTAATAAGACATATATTCTCATCATCATAAAGGCTCCTTGACATTCATTCTAATTATCATAACGACTGCGATATTGTTTTATGATAAAATCACTTTAACTTTATTATCTTTATTTAGAATATACCAGTTACAAAACTTTTAAAGAATTTCTTATAATGATTGTTCCACTTTTTACCACTGCAGATTTCGCGACCTCTATTTAATTTTTTATTTTTGGCTTACTTAGCTCATGTTACAAATTTACCAAGCTTTCAGCAAATGCATGGCGAATATAAGACATCTGAAGAATGTCGCGCTTACGAATTCCACAAAAATTTTGCACTGAAATTTTTTAATCTCAAATTCTACGGACATCTATCACAACTATTCAGTTTTCTACGTCTAATATTTAATGTTTAAACGTGAAACTTTATAATTATAATAATTATACTTTGGAAAGAAACAAATACATTCAGTCAAAATGTTAACTCGTTTTGATGAATTCTGATTCTTAACTTTTGTTATGTTAGATGTTATTTAATTACTACAGGTTAATGTTTTGAAATGAATCGAAGAAATATGTGAGCAATATCGAGTTTCGACACACCAATTTCTGTGAACTGGCTACTGCATACGTACTCGTCCTACTTGCATTAAGCTGATCCTCACGATTGAATTACATACGGTAATTGTGGGCCGGTACCGAACACGAAACCGAACGTGAATAAATGTGTAATTTTCTGGTCTTGGAGAAGTTCGAGCGTGCTCCATCCGAAAATGCGTATAAATTCCTCACAGTTGTTACACGAGAAAATAAAATAATTATTTTTTTTATCACGTTTAATTCTTTAGATCGCGTTAAGATGTTTTATTACCGTTGTTTTATTCTTTTGGAAATTGAAAATTAGATTTTGTTTTTCCAATTTAAGCGTTAACTTTTCTTCGAGAAAAGATGTTGGATGTTTTCTCTTTATATTCTTTATATCGATCGCACCGTCTATTTTCAGCTGTATCGCAAGTTTACAGAGAAACGTCAGATATGTGTAATGCGAATTAAGTGCTGTAATCGTGCGTGTTTGTTACGCGCAAAAACAAACGTTCAGCAGCGAGCGGAAATTAAGCAGAGGCGTATCCGGATTTCTCCTCATATAATCTACGAGACCGTCAAAAATGTGGTCGGTCGATCAAGGTTACCGCATTCCGCATACTGAAAAAAATTTTACTAAATTTTAATAAATATTCAGATAGTAATAGCTAAACGTTTACTTACAGTAAATAAACATTTACTTATTAAAAAAAATGGTACTTAAATCAAATGGCTTTCGTACTAAATAACTATCTTTATTTAGTAAGTATTTAATCAGTATTATTCAAACAAATATTTATTAAAATTTTTTTTTAAAAGAATTTTTTTTTAATACAAGGTATCCGCTGTGAAAGTTTATTCATAAAATAACCGTAAGATAATGTTGACGCCGATTGTGATGTGGCACTAAATGTAGCCTAGTCCGGGTTTCATTCTCACGGTGTGGCGCGAAGCCACGGACGTTTATTATTAGCGCGATGACGAATCCTGTCGCACAATACGTTTCGACAACAATCTATCGCTACCGCATATGTTTATCGCAATCATAAACCCCTTTTATGTAACTTGGAATTATGTAGGACATTGTAATCGTGTCATAACGATATCGTTGATTGCTGCCAAACTGATCAAATTCAGCCGGTCGATGTTAGCTTATCTACGATACGATCGTTTCGAGTTATACGGAAAAAGTGGAGTCCCTGCCATTCGGGGGATCAAAGCTTGACTGACGAGGAGGCTACTTCTGAAATACTGCTCGACGCACCGTTCCAATTCCCTCCGTTGATCTATTCTCGATCCGCACGCCTGACGGAAATGGGCTCCTCGGGGAATAGTTTGCTTTTGCCAAACAAAACGGCCACACGTCCTATATCCATGACGATATACGAATACCAGACTTCATGAGGAACAGTGCCCTTCTTATGTACATGCCTATGCATTCAACCCGAAAATTTTGTGTATTTTGCATCTGTATTAGTAGGTGCGATCGATGTTTGACGAATGAATATTGATAGAATTTAGGATTATTATTAGATAGAATAACTTCAGGATTGTTATTGCCAGGATATATCCCGAAATTGTTCTGTAAAACTCTTTTTTCTATCTAAGCGTTAATACATAATTTTATATGATAAATATATAATACATGGCTATTCTTTGATTTAATTATATTTGATTATATTTATTTATTATTTTATTATATTATATTTATTATATATTATTATATATATGTATAATCATATTTTTGGAAAGCAAGAGCCTTACAAGACAAGAAAGTTTGCTTTCTTTGAAAACAAAGTTTAAATTTCATTATACAATTATGTTGAAATTTAATTAGAAAATTGCAGTTTTAGTTACAACATCATTTCGAATTTAATTACTTAAAGTATTAAGCAAAATATTAAATTAAATAAAAGTCTACACTTTCACGAGTCCTTTTTTAACCTATCTTTACTCTATGAAATTTCTAGGCTTACAATACTATACTCTTTGCTCAATTAAATTTTTTTTACGATGATTTTTACACGTGTAAAGTATAGCTTTTATCGAGAACGGACATACGTATTTGTAGAGCGGAGAAACGGATGGAGCTGTACAATACGTCGGCATGAAATATATTTTGAAACATTTGAACTACATCGAAACCCTCTCGCGCTCTTGCGACCTCTCGATCGCCTGATATTCATTTTCGAATGTTTGCGGAGGTTTAGCCGCTCGCTCCTTACAGCACATTTACGCGCGCGAGCCGGCCGCGAGATCGCGAAACGCTCCAGACATTATTTTCACTGAAAGCATATACGAACGCCCGTCAAAACACACATCGTCGATACAATCGTCCATGCTGCGGGCGGCTACCATCGATTAGATTCGTCGACGAATTGCACGTCGACGTTCGAAGCGATCTCAAACGTAGGTTGGAACGTTATTTAACGAAATCCGTATCATTACAGCAGTAAGAAATCATATGAATATTTCAATAGAATCACTTATATCTGTCATGAAAAATATAAAGGCTTTTACACGAGTAAAATTTGACAATTAGAATACTGTAAATGTTGCGCTTAAATAACTAACAGATTTTTAAATCTAGAAATATATTTTTTAGTGTAGCGCTTGTATATCTTGTATATATTTGACGTATGTTTCGGCTAAATTTTAGTACTTGGCTAAATTCTTGTATTGGAGATTAACCAAAAACTACGTACGTGGATCATGCAGTGAAATACAAATCATCTGTTTTACGCTGAAGAAAGCTAGAATTTAGTCGAAACGTACGTCAAATAGATATGCAAGCGCTATACTGAAATATATATTTTTAAATTTAAGCGCAACATTTACAGCGCTGATTCCTATTTGCCCAATTTTACTCATTTATTTAATTATTATTGATGATAAGGAATCTAATTCTTTGAATTTTATGAAAGATTTACAAAAAAACTTTATCTGAATTTTATTTTGAAATATTATTAATTATATAATATCTGTTAGTAATAATTATTACAGAGCATACGATATATAATAAATGTAAGAAATTTTTTCTGTATCTTATTTCGAATTATTATTAATTATATAATGTTTGGTAGTATATAATAATTATTACAGATAACGCACAGTATACAATAATATAGGTACATGGGAAGAACAATTTTGCTGAAGTAACTAAAAATTTAGCTAGATACAGATCTCAAAATAATTACGTAGGAATATCAGAATATAATGAGCAAGAAGTCTTGATGTTGTAGCAACCAGAGTTTGAACGTCCTACACAATTATTTTGATAATCCAACAAAATTATTTTCAGCTGTGCATTTAGCTAAATTTTCAAACATTTTAGCAAAACCATTCTTTTCATTTAAGAAACATTATCTGTATTTTATTTCGAAGTATTATTAATTATATAATGTCTGTTAGTATAATAATTATTACAGAGTATACGCTATACAATAAGTATAAGAAACTTTATCTGTATTTTATTTCGAAGTACTATTAATTATATGTATAATGTTTGCGCTAGTAATAATTATTTACAGTACACGGTATATAACTTATCAATTAAAATCAAATCTACGTATAAATCAATACTTGTTCGAACTTTTTTTAAAAATTCATTGTTTACATCAATTATGAGCTAAAAATATTGCAAAAATATTTTAAAAATTCTCACTTGAATCATTCAAACACGATTAATTTTGCGAAACTTCTCCCACAAGTCACACGATAGAACTCACATTTTTGTGATAATCACTCACAATGTATTATCAATATACACGAAATTTCGAAGAACTAAAGTGTTGCTGGCAATTAAATATTACGGAACTGGTGTCAATGAGAAGAAATAGAAAAGATAAATTGGTCAATTAATTGAACTTGTCTCTAATTATTCTGCGGTCACGTAAGAAAGCCTCCGGCGTTTTAATGAAAGTCGCGCAGACATTTTGCTAAGATTAAGAGTATGCGGACTTGTGAAATCTCTTGGTTATCGCACATCTTCAAGGTTCGCCGAGATAAATGTAAAGCGAGCGCAATTGCCGCTGGGGATCGCAAGGCGTGCGGGCGCGCAGATCCGAGATGGTAGCACGTGCGATGACTATACTCGATCGGTGCATCGCGGTTTAACGACTTAATAGAGTTAATGACCGATGGATCGACTATCCTTAGAGGCCGGCCGGGGTAAACAAAAACGTGGGACGTGTTGCGTAAGCTAATTCACGTGAGAGCAGCCCGATGATCGGCCGTCGCCGATTGATTTCTCACGAGATTCAACGGCACGCATTAAGAGCCTCTCCCTTTCACCTCGCTGCCATAATTATCTGTCTCATTAGTCGTGATGGACGTAGGCATTTATATTCTCATAAGCTGATTTGCGTATTATAAGATATTCTGGAATCGATAGAAAAAAAAGAACATTTTTTTCTGAAAATCAACTTTTCCTTAATTAGAAAATATACAACAAGATTATTTTGTTATTATTTCATATTTGTACATCTTAAATTGAAAATCTCAAATTAAAATTTTATATTTAAATTTACTCTGAATTTTTTGTTAAGATATAAATAATTTTATTTTATTACCTGTTTTCGCAAATATCAGCGAGCTTTTTTTTTTTATTATAAAACTATAAATATTTTGATGTCAAAACTATTACTGTTTTATCAGAAGTCGATTAATTTTATAAGAAATTATTATTAGCTATTTCTTAGCTAATTTTGATTAGATATTTTATACAAGCACTATCTTTCTATATTTATACATACCTAAGTATATACAAGGTGCGTCCCAAAATTTTCCCAACTTTTTCAATAGGGATAGGTCGGGTGGCGCCATCCGTGTGTTCGATTGCGCGTTTGAAAGGTACATCCCTAGCTGACTTCCAGTAAAAATTTCATGATATTTGGTTCAGTGGAAACGAAGTTATGGCGTCTCAAGTGTCAGTATGTTGTATACATCGGTACGAGAATGAACTTCGAACAAAGAGCCAATATTAAGTTTTGTTTTAAACTTGGTAAAACATTTACCGAAACCCATAATTTGATGAAACAAGTTTATGGTGATAATTGTGTAGCCCGTGCCAGTGTTTATGAGTGGTATACGATTCAAGAACGGTCGTGAGGACATAAATGACGACGCACATACAGGTCGCCCAAAATCGACAATTAACGAAAATTCCATCGAAGTTTTTATGATTCCAAGGGTATTGTGCACAAAGAATTCGTTCCAGCAGGCCAAACAGTTAATGCTGTATTCTATGTAAGCGTTTTGAAGCGTTTGGTGCACCGCATTCGTCGTATTCGGCCAGAATATCGCGAAGGAGGAAGTTGGCGCTTGTTACACGATAATGCGCCATCTCACCGTTCGACACTTGTCACTGATTTTTTGACTAAAAATCACATTTTAACAATCAACCATTCCCCGTATTCGCCTGATATGGCACCTTGTGACTTCTACCTATTCGGCAAAATGCATTTGTCCATGAAAGGAAAGCGGTATATGGACGTAGAAGACATCCAAAGGGCTTGTACCACTATTCTGAAGGACGTGCCTTTGAACGACATAAAACACTCATTTGAAATGCTTTTAGATCGTGCCAAACGTTGTATTGAGTCCGACGGGGACTACTTTGAATAAACAATTTGAATTTGAAAAAAAAAGTAAACCGTTGTTATTTTATTTCAAAAGTTGGGAAAATTTTGGGACGCACCTTGTATTATATAATATTTAACAGACTTACATCATAGTTACATTATTTAAAGTTAATTATGGCAGTCAAGGGTTAAACCTTGCGAAACAAATCACTGTGAAACACTGTGAATACAGTCGAGCTAGTCGTCATGTAATTTACACCCCTCACGAGCGGCGACCGAGGTAACACTTAATGCGCCCCTTTATAAGAGAACGGGTACGCGGTAGATCGTAACAGACGACACGAGCGTTAGGGCGGTAAGTGGTAAGTGAAGTTCCGTAATTTGTTGAGACCACGCTACTCGTTTCGGGTTTCATCGCTCGTGACACCGCAGGAAAAACGGCGAGAAACCGCTTAAAAGAGGAGAGTAATGAAAGATAAGAGACATCGATGAATCGGGTAGAGAAAAAGATTTCGATTCTATTACCGCTAAAAAAGAGAAAACGAAATTTAGACGAATTTGTATTTGTCATCGTTCGAACTAAATGCTAATGTAAGTAAAGATATAATTGTCGCAATTAAGGAAGAGAAAACTTATATAATAAATTTCTTTTATTAGTAATAAAAGAGACAAATTATGCAATTTTTACAGAAACATGAAACCATGTATGTAAACATTACGGTGAAATTGGAGATAGATCAGTATGTAATTAAATTATCTCTGTTTAAATATCGAAATAAGATAACTTTCAATATTAATTTATTAAACCTTACTTTAAATTTATTATTAAAATAATGAGAGGAGTAATATAGTAATATTAATACTTTATTACTTTTACTTTTAATAAGAGCTATTTGACAACCTATATACCAAGAAAATTCTATTTTTCGTTCGAAAAAGAGTAATATGATGTGCACATATAACGAAAATAACGATCTAATGGAGGAAATTTAATTTTCTTTTTAATTTTACCTCGATCCTTTTCCAACGATTCCACGACTTAACTTATTAATACAAAATTCTTTATGTTCTGTCAAGAATTTTGTAATAAATTAATGTTAATAACCTAATATACGTTCGCTTATAAATGCAAGTGAATGTGTTATCCTCGTATTTGTCACTAAAATAATATACTTAAAGCGGATAATTTAAAATCATTCTTACACTGTTATTTTTCAAATAAATAATATTCTTTTGTTCAATATCCTTTTCCTCAAATTAGGTGCAATTTATTGACGTTATAAATTTAACAGTGTACGAGAATTCACGAAGTATCAAGCATGTAGATAACTATAATAGACTAATCAATTTTTATTTACGATATTTATATCGATTCACAATGAACATTTTGCAATTATTGGCGTTACACGCTGAGGATTTGCCGGTATAAGAATTGATAAGAAGGGACAGGACTTCCACAGGAATTGTATGGAAGAATTGATATCTCGCCATTCGAAATCCTCCTCGCGGAGGGGTTGTCCGTGAGATTAGTTCTCCCTGAAAACTAGTTAATGCGCTTTTTCCGGTGTCGAGGGGTTGACGTGCGAGTGGCAGACCGCAGCCCGCGGCTTCGTTGGCCGCGTTGTGAGAATCGGACGTCGCGTTCTCCTCGGGAAATCGGACCGAGATGATTTCCGCAATTTCGCGGCCGTGGCCAAGAGAGGATTGTGGTATTTGACCGAGTCGGAATTACTCGGCTGTGTCCCAAAACGCGAGGAGAGAGATATGAAGGTTCATATAAGATCATCCCTACTTCGACTCTGCACCTTCAGTGAATACGTTGGTGTTGGGGGAATCAGGTTTCTTGTTAACATCCACTACATACGAATTTTAACTTACTCTACTGTTCGTGTGAATGTCTTAGAATATCGAGTTGTCTTTCTGTGCGCGGTGTCTCACTTGTATATTTCTTCATTTTACTTATCCGCATGTCTTCATCTTTAATCTATTACATCATAATCGATTTGTAAATGTATTTTTATACATTTAAAAAATTATCGTTGCGTTTATACTGGTACATAGAGTTACTTTGGTAAATACGCCGCGCTAAGATTTACGTCGCAGAAGGCAGAAAAAATAGAAGGAGTGGGGGTAATTTTCCTGCAACTACTCTGTTACATGCCTTTATGTTATATAAGTATTGTGTTATAATTTCAGCTTTTTATTGTTAATATTAATGAAATTTGTGAGTTGAATCGATTTGTCACTAATAAGTAACGCCATTATAAATTATAATCTACATAAAATGATTACTATAGGGCGTGTAAAAGACTTAGTAGTTATTTCGTGATACATACGTGTAGTGGAATAGTAAAAAAATTTATTTGTTGTGTAGCAAAATACAAGTAATACTTTGCTTTCATATTCTTTGTTTAATTTGTTGTCTTGTATATCTCACCTGTTTGGAATATATGACATTTTTAGTGGGCAGGATTTATTTCAAAGCGTACAAAGCGCGCATATTGAATTCAGTGCACTAAATGCAATAAACGCATTATATGAAATACTTATATAATGTACCTCACTATATGTACCTCATGTCATAACGCTTGTAATATATGCAGGAAGATAATGTAATTATTATTTATTACTACATATACTTACATATTTATCATTCTTATTCCTTAATAAAACTTTATAAATACATTTTATAAGTTATTGTATCATTATACATTTTATTTATTATTGTATTATTTGTAAATTTTTCATGAACCATACATATCCTGCCTTCCCCTATGAGCAGTCATATATCCCATCCTTATGGAATATACGGCAAAAATGCGAGGGTTTCAAAAAGTTTATTTTTTAATATGACAAACAAGTATTTCGGATTGCTAATATTTTTTTCATAGTAGACAGTACAAAGTTTTTACTAATATAGTTTACTATAAACATAGTAAATAATACATAATAAATTAAGTTTTTGATAGGTGCGCGGCGTATATCCTATTATTCTATTAACCTATTTACATTAGAGAATTGCATTTATAGAATACACTAGACAGAACAAAAGTCACGGTGACATCAAAATGACATTAAAATAGCATCAAAATGACTCCAAAATAATTATTAATACTCATTTTTGGATCATTCAAGATTTATTTTAATATTGTTTTGACGTAGTTATTCTGCTTGGATAATGTTCTTGGCATAACTAATTTTACTATATAAATAATTTAACAATAATAATTTTTCTACATTTTCAAGTAATCAAAGAGTAATATTGTACAATTCCTTGTCATATAGTATTTTGTGTTATATAGCCGTTTGTTCATTCCTTTGAGGTCAAACGACTCGGTCTCGCAAAAGACTATTAAAATGCAAAGGTAGGAGGGGGAGCAACTTGTCCTGGACGCAGATTCGGCGGGCGTGTGTGATCCTCCTTAGTATTCCGCGCGACGCCGCCGCTCTTTTTTTTCGCACCACGATGCCACCTTTTTCCCCCATCTTCTTCTTCTTCCCTCTCTCCTCGGCCGCTACCCCTTTATTCCACTCCATGTAACATGTTCTTCGCATTAATATAGCACGGCTTAAGACAAAGGACGATCGACCAACGTCTCGCTCTCCTCTTTCCTTCGTCCTACTCTCATCTCTTCCCTCCTCCCGTTTTTATCGACTCGCGTCATATCGCCGTCCTCCTTCGCGCATCCTGGAAAACACGAAAGACTGGACGTATATATTCGTTAAGTCAAAGCCCTAGGAGAAGTCCCTCAAATTGGGGGGATTTCTTCGTTCCAACCTGCCTTCTTGCCTGGACTGCCTGCCTGTTTGCCTTACGAGAGACGTGCTGGATCTTGACCTTTGAGCACGTATCTTCTTTTTTTCTCGGGACATATTCTTCAACGCTACTAAATCATACGAAGTCATCCTATATGTGGACGTCACGACTTTTATAGCCAGTTTAGTAAAGCAGGATGATTGGTGGATACTTCACATCAATTATATTAGTAATATAACGTTAAAGCAATTATATTAATAATTATTGTTAATAATTACATTTATCTCTTATACTAGAAGGTTGCTGTAAAACCTATTAGGACTGTTTTATATATTTAATTTCTGTCTGCATTTTCTTTGCTTAAACATTTTTACTCAAAAACAATTGATTCGAACAGTTAGTTCAAAATTTTATTGTAGTCCTAAGTTATAATTAATTTTTTATAGTCCTTTTTACTCATTTATATATTACATTATTATCTTATATTATAATATATAATAAGAGATAAAATACAATAAAATAATATTATAGTATTATTTTACGATATATTACGTTATAATATTTTATAAGTGATAAATGAAAGATTACAAAGATTGCATATTTGAGATAAACTATTATTGTTTCGTATATATACACACACTTTTCTCTTGTGCTTGCAATAATTTTTGATGTGCTTGATAATTTTTAAAATTATTCTCGTCTGTCGATCATAGCAATCTCCAATTTTTCGAGCTAAAAATTTACGAAAGGTCATTGATTATCTGCAGTATGGTTTGACCTGTAGATTACAAATGCTCCGATTACAAGGCATATCAATATGAAGCAAATATGAGGAAAAATGTAATATGATGCTCAATTGTTATTCGCACGAATTACAATTGACAAAATAATAATAATAAAGGGATGCACTGCGGAAAAAATCTATCAATTACAAAATCTATCAATCTATCTATAAATTAACAGGTCGTCGATTAAAATAAAAAGAAAGTGAGAGGGGGAGGGAGGGTAAAAAGAAAAATTTGGACTTCTTACATTTCAAAATTCCAGTCAAAATTATTATAAATTAATGCAATGATGTGGACACTAAGTTTCTTTGTTACAGTTTGCGAACTACTTGAAATTTCTGTGTTTTTGTTTCAAGCTAGGAAATGTTTAATGCTCAATATTATATCGATTTATTCTTTGTTAACTCTTCATTACTTTCGTGAGATACCTCTCAACCTTATAAGTTTGCTAAATGTATAATATGAATATTGTTTATATATATTATTACATTTAGCATAAATTGTTTTAACAATTTAAAAACAAATTTGTATTTGTTTTTATTTAAAGGAAGTGTAGAATATTGTGAAAATTGAACAATGAAAATTAAAACACAATGTTGGGATTTCAGAAACATCTCACACGAATTATGTAGGTTTAAATTTAATAAACTATGATTTTTTTTTCAAAATATATTATAGAAATCGGAATCTGTCCAGACATCTCAAATTCTCTCTCAATTGTAGCGAAATTGTATTTTTTTCTTTTCACATTTATCTCTGTTATCGATTATGTAAAAAAACCTTTTGGACGGAGTCTGTTGAAAGCACTATGTAAAAGATATATATCTGTTATCTCGTGCGCACGTCACTTGAGCAGAGTGTAAGCAAATGAAGATAGCCTACATACGATACGGTTCGGTAACATACAAGCAATACAGAATTGCATCAATGAGAGAAGAAGTCAGCGGTGAAAGTGCCGCTGTTCTTCAAGGCGCGCTTATCGGTTCTTATCAAAGCGCCGCTTGCGCAGTGATATAAATAAAAAATTAGACAACAGAGTATAGAGTGTATAATATTAAATATAGATACCTTCTATATTTAATATTTAACGATTAATTACAAGCATGATTAAACTGCATCGACATATAGTATTGGAGTATTCAAAATTTCTTTAATTTTTCATCTTGACGGACTTAAAAAGAGAAAGGTAAATATATGAGCATGGGATTTTCTCTTTCTGTTATTATCTTATTGTTCGAATTTTGTTTCAAGAGAGAGAACAGTGTATTTTATCCATCTATCTCTTTCTAGGTCTGTCGAAATTGTTAAGATGCTATGGTTACAGTACTATATATCAATGTTAAACTATTCAAAAATTCACGCTTGTTCTCACTTCTATTACCGATTTCTACATTTCCTCTTGCACATTACCTTGTATAGTCATCGGCGCTTCGTGTATTCCATCGTGCGGTTTGAAGCGGCCGCATATGGCAACGAAAGTTTTTGCGTAATTGCGAAATACATCCCGCCGAGTCATTCCAACCAGTGCGTTATTCGAATCGTCAAGGTGAGGTCAGACTTAAGAAGAAAGAGAGAAGGGGGAAAAATGAAAATGAGAAGATTGACCGAGTATCTTACGTCTCCGTCGCATCTCCGTGCAACTTTGCCATCCTAAAGCCCTCCAAAGTTCTCCGGTCCTGTTCGACGCAGGACGAATTTCCTAGGGCTACTTAACCTGCGGCAACACGTATTTCCCATGCATTTTAAGGATTTCGGACTATAGGGGCGGTGTTTTGTCGAAGTATGAGCACGTAGTTGCCGTGAAAGGATCATAGAGTGGACTTAGCTACGGAATCCCGTGTAAAACTTGGCCGGAATAACAAAGTTCCGCGTCTCAGGGTGCATCTCCGCGCATCCCTCCCACCTTGCACCCCTTCCGCGGTCAGACTCTTAATTTTTTCCGAACAGCTCTATTATGACGTCCAATCTCAATTTTATTCTCGTTGGCGCTTCATGATTGTGCAACGAACTCGCACGTCCAATGTAGAAGTTTACAGAGTCATGAAATACATAACAAGATACGAGAAATATACTACAAAATATTTTCAACACATTTAGATATTTAATTGTTAAGTCTGTGCTACGATCTTATATTTTGAAGGGAAAAAATTGAAGAATGAATTTGAACTATTCATTATTTGACAGTATAAATAAGGAATAAATGTAATATATTTAATCTTCCAGAGCTGTGACGTGAGCTGTGACTATTGAATCTATACTATTAAAAATAAAAAAGAGATAATTTTGAGATTTTTTACATCTCAGAAAGAGACTATACGTCTTTAAGTTAAACATTTTATTTTACAATAGACTATGCTTTAATTGTTTGAATAATAAAAAAATTCTGATGGTCTATCACATGAATAAAAATAATTCAGCTTTTGCTATGAAGTTATGATAAAAAATATATTACTATATTTAAATTTACTATTAATTCTTAATTCATATTATTGAAATGTATTTATTTCTTTTTTTTTATACGAATTATGTCATTTTGATTTCTTGAAGTTAATTAGTATCTTTTAATCCACAGATATTAAATCTTACAAATTCAGTGTCAATAATTGTGTTACAGATTTGATGTCAGCTACGGAAGATTAATATTTTATCACATCTTTTTCCCTTTTTTTTTTATTACACTTGACAGGTGACTTTATTCGTTTTACGTTTCACTAATTCTGAATTTGTTAGAATATTTGGGGAAAGAAGAATATCTTGTTCTTTTCCAATAATATTTTTAAATTACAAAATCTATGTTCTCTCATGTTAGCCGATAACGATAAACGCGCGGAACGTCGTCGTTTAAAGGATAGTTTCGATGCAAAATTATCTGTAATAAAACTTCGTTGCGAACAATGTATGGGCTGTTTTCTGGCAGGATGTGCTGCGCATCATGGTCGTTATCGCGATCTAAAATGGTCCCTCGCAGTGTGTTTTATCTGCGTCCCGCTAAGCCCGGACTTCCGCAATTTCGAAACAACAAGCACGTCGGGCGTTGTCGCGTTCTTAACTCGTGTTCATGGCTGTTAACGCTCAAGTAATACATTCGCGAATATAAGATAAAAAGTTAATTAATACGGAATTGGAATAACGATATCCGCTGCGTTACATGTTTCTTCTGATATTTTTTTGATCTGAAGAGAAGGCATTAGAGTGTTCCGCAAACGGAACGTTGCATGCGGTTGCAACGAACGTTTGAGTTGTTTCGAACGCGAATTAATAAACGTACCGCCGTGTCATTAGCCTCGTTAAAACCGAGTTCAAAGTTACGTAACACATACCGCCGTGTGTTCGCACTCCCTTTTCGACGACGTGTGCATGCGCGAGCAAATACAACTTACGTGTGTAGGCGCGCGCGACCGTCGGATGCTGCACGCGAATCTTTAAATGACGCCCGACGAGGCGTATAAATGCGCCACCGTAATAATACGTTCTCAGCTCTGGTGCGATTTAAGCTTCATTACCAGTGCACGAGCCTCCCATCTCGCGCCCATGGAAAAAGACACGACGTTTCCGCTCACGTGTTGCAGTGCACTTTGTGCGTGCGTACATCTATCGCAGCATCGGAAACGAGATATCTGTCTTTACTTGTCCTTCGTTCGTTGAAAATAAATCGCTGATGCACCTCGAAATTAAATGAATTTTTTATACAAAACAGAAAAGAATCGCAGATTGAAAAGTAAATTACAGTAGGTATTGCTAAAAATTAATTGTAATCTTCTGAGAGAAAGGAAAACTTTTGTTAATTTAACGAGCCACTAGTACCTTTAACAAGTGATCGGTAAATATGTGACAACAAATTTGGTTTGTTGTGATTGCTGCTAGTCTGCTATACCAACCAATTACTAGTAACAGAAGCAAACTATATAGAATCTAATCTATCTTTAGGATAGACTTTAGGCTCATTTACATAGAAATCGTAGATGATCATGGAGTCTTCAGTCGTAGGAAATTCATCACATTAGAATACTTGACTAGAATCGGTCAATTTCTTACGATTTAAGATCCTACGACCGTCTACAACTTCTATATATATGCAAGCTATTGCTTATTTGCAAGTCATATTATTAATTATTTGTTACATTGGCGAATGAGAAATAATTAATTTGCAATAGTAATTAATCGATCATTTTTTTAACAAATATTACATTTATTTTCCCTTCATTTGTGTTCCTATAACAAAATCATTTCTCTCAGTGTTGAAGATTAGGAAATTTTAACAAAATCGACTTTTCATTAATTTTATCGATTAAACCGTTACTCGCAAATATGAGTACGCAAATAGAACGATGAGAGAATTTATTCAAGACGTGAATAAATAAAAACGTTCGTTAATCGATCGTCAGCGCCTTTCCATTCGTACATAAGAAACGCCCGTAAGGTCTCACCCTTCGGTATACCTATACGGTGTATTATTCATACTTATGCTGTAACGGCAGCGTTCTTGCATAACCAGGCGGGTTGTACGTACTCCAAGATCGTCAGGTATTCGCCCATAACGATACGTTATTCCGGTTGGCTCCTGCGGCTTATATCCACCATACGGTACGCTGGTTCTCCATTTTCATCCCGAACGAACTACGTCATTGACCCGCGTACTCGAATCCTGGGCAGTTTGCCGGTCGCGCGGTTCTTACGGAATCACGACGCGCTGCTACCGGCAGAATGGCCCGACGATCCTGAATTTATATCGTGTGTTTAGGTGAGAATTGGTTCTTTATGAGGAACACGTGAGGATACTTGGTGATATACACGCTCAATGGCCTTTCACACGTACGTGCCGTTGCCGCTCGCGCGCGCGTATACGGCCACATGTGGTTATCTTGGTGGCAGGTACTCGGGCACCCGATGAGATAGTGACTTATGCATTTGTCATAAGTGGCAAAAAAATTGTAACGAATACAGAGGAAAGTTTATGAAACCGTTTGACGTATAACCGAAGAGATAGTTTGAGTTTTACATTTCATAAAAAGATTTATAAGCTTGTGCGAAATCCCTCTGTAAAGACGATGAATTAATTAGAGGAGATTGTATCATATATATATATATTATCGATAAAGAAACAATTGTCAAATTTTATAATTTACAATAACGATAGTGACTTATGAATTTGTTATAAGCAAAAAAGAGTTACGAATGCGGAGGATATCTATAAAACCTTGATATCTTTAGAAAAATATTTTGATATCTTTAAAAGCTTCTTTGAAGCTTGAAAAATTCAAGAGTACCACAAACTTCGAGTTTCGTGAAAAGATTGGGTTTATAAGCTTGTGTAAATTTTTTATAAGGAACGATGGATTAATTAGGGGGATTACATTTATATATTACAATTATTATTGTGGTAGATTGTGGCCGAAACGTTTAATCGCTTATTTATTGATATGGGTATTGATTAACGCTTGAATAATTCATTATTGAATAAAGTTTTAATCATCACAACCGACAACCTGTGCTGTGGTTTTTCATGTTCTTTGTTTTTTTAATTTTTACAATTATTATTGTTTATATATTATAACTGTTGTCAATAGAAAGACAATTGGTATTTTTTTATAAAGTTTCATAATTTATAATGTCGATCTGCTTTTTCAGGATGACGACTTGATTTTCGATCCGGAGGGCAAACAAACTGTGGTTCAAGCACCATTGATTGAAACGCATCAGGATGATTCTTTTTTTCATAGGATAAAGAGAGGAGTTTTGGATTTAATTACATTGCTATCTACGACAACTACACCACCGCCGACAGGTATCAATTCCTTCTTAATTGAGTACAATTAGCAAAAACTGCATTGTTATATTATAGTAAATTTTTATTGTTAGGATTACGAAATTGAAAATATTTGCATTATTCTTTTTAAGTTGTGTCATTATTCAATTTTCCAATTATCAAATTCTATACTCGATAGATCAAGAAGAAGAAAATGAAATTCAAAATCAAGACATTGACAAATCCGTCATCTTAAACATTGGAGATGAAGGAAATCATACTCTTGATCAGCCTGAAGTGCCAAATGCCAAAACGGGTATCGGTGTCATCCAAAAATTGATTCTCGAGAAGAACGAAGACAATAACGAAGCAGATGAGGTATGGAACATCGCTTCAAAAATAATTTAAATTTTTACCTGTCACATGTAATTAATCCTTACTGTACCAGCTACAATTTGGTGTCTCATCCATACAAACGGGGGCACTACAATCTGTCCGTTTTTTTACCCAGTCAGAAAAAAATCTTTAAAAATTTACCAACATATTTTCTAGAATAAATATTGACACTTCATTTTTTGGAAAATAATCAAATATAATATAATTTATAATTATCGAAAGACTCAAAGAAACTTGCACGAACAGGAATCGCTCAGTCACTAGTGAGTCTCTCTTGTACGATAAGGGTTAGATTGCACGAATATTTTTCATTTAAATGGTGTTCCAAGACAAAATAATTAAAATGATAAATCTATAGAAGGATAGGTACAAGGTTAATGAACAATTTAAACATTTGTGCGTTTTATTCAGTTATGATATTCAATCTATTACATGGAAATTTGTTACGTTTTTACAGCTCGAAAATGAAATTAATAACCCTGTAGAAAGTCAAAGAATACCACTAACGTACGGAAATACCGATGATGAAGATTTGGCTGGTTCAGGAGAGATCGAAGGCAGCGCAGGCGAAGTGGATTACTCTCCCAACTCAGGAAACACACATCGCAACACTGATGGCAAAGCACGTAAGTTTCTAATTTTTTATTCGTGATTTTATTAATTTAAAAAATTGAAGAATGGAGTAGAACAGAGTTTAATTAATTATTTGTCTCTTTTTTTTTGAAAGAGACGAATCTATCTTAAAGTTTTATTATAGATAACTTTAATTATAGAATAGCTACTATATACTAATAGTATATAATAATTTCTTAAACAATATATACATATAATAATAATAAATAAGAAAAATAAAAATTATTATAATTTGTCTGCCGTGCATAAATTTTATCGATTAAAATTGCAATATCAAAAATATTTTAATCCAAAAATTATGTAGTTAATATTAATTTTATTATTATATATTGTTTTATATCAATTTAATATTATCGAAGTCTATTATTTGTTTAAATTTTAGTAAAAGTAAAAGACACTATATTTTTATAATAAGAATTTTTTTAGTGATAAGAAATTAAGACATATTATTTGAATATAGATATTTTTATTTTTCCGATAACCAGAATACTCTTTTTTTAAAACGTGTAAAAAATCTTATCGATATCTTTAGAAATACCAATAAACTTTATCTCTTTTTTACCACTAACTTTTTCAAACGTAGTATCAGTAACGTCAGAGAGTATTAGTTTTATAAAGTAGATAAAACGGAGATGAAGGATAATACATCAAGAGGCTGAAGTAGAAATGATATTTGAAATAAAATTGCTCTTTATCAAATAAATATATACAATAAATATAAAAGAAATATAAAAATTATTTATTGATATATTTCTATGAAATTACTTATTATTAATGAATGTTTCTCTTCTAGGTTTCTATCGAATAACATTGACAGTTGGCGAGCCGTACAGACGAGAATACGCTGATAGAAACAGTCTTGAATACCGAGAATTGAGTAGCAATCTTACACACGCCGTCGAAAATGTGTACAATCGTCACATTCCAGGATACAATCATTTCGCTAGTGTCGTCAAGATATCGTAAGTACGATTGTCCAGTCCAACTTAGATTCTTAAAGTCGTGTCTCCTTTGTTTTTAATAATTAAAATTTCTCTTTTAGGCCAACGACCGACGCTTTTACGTCGCAAGTTACTCTAGACATTGGTTCGACATTCACGGACGAGCTCGAAGTGCGTGCTATCCTAGAGCAACAGCTGCAATATCATTCCTTGGACAGTATCCAAGTAGGTCCGGAGGGATTCACGTTCAGGATATTCCAAGGTATTTCCATCTTAGACGGCTATCGCTTAACGACATGGAAATGATCGATTTCACGTTGGAGCTTTCGAAACTAAACTTCGTAATTCGTTCAGCTTTCCATGATGCCACTAGCTTGCGAAAAGTCGAATATAGAACGTACGAAGATCCGGTGAATATCGAACGATCGACTGCTCAACGAATGGGATTGATAGCTGCGATCGGAAAAAAATTATACGTAACAATCGAAAAGACAATGGTCCGTATTCACACCTGACTTTTATAAATGCGCGCATTTATTTCTTAGATTCTATAGTGTGTATATATATATATATATGATGTAAATTATATACTAAATTATATACTAAATGTATATTTATTGATAAAAGTGAGATGTAAATATCGAATCTAACATTGAAACCGATCATTTTGGTAAAACGCACGATTTCAGAGTGTTTAGAATTATTGTTAGATTATTGTTAGATCATTGTTAGAATATTGATACGCGCAGAAATGCACGGGAAAGAGCAATTTTTGTTTCAACTGCAAGCTTCACTCGGAATTTTCACGATCTCCAATTACATAGTCTATATTTTTTATTCTTTAAGATTCTTATTTTAAGTTCATTATTATCACTTTAATTTAAATGTGTTTATTTTATAATTCCAGTTTCCTCCTTAATTAATTTTTCGTTCTCATTAGTTGTTTTTCTTTTTTTCAAACTTCCTCTCCCTTTCAAATGAACACTGACTGGTGGCACGATTTGCTTATTCCGCCTACTTTCGACGCAATCAATGCACACGAACACAACACGCGACATCCGAACACAGCCGGAGAAAAAGACACGCAGCCGGAATGCGATCAGATGACAGAATTAAGATGCAGAAGCGGCGAATGCGTACCTTTAGAATCCCGCTGTGATGGTGTATCACAATGCAACGATAGTTCCGATGAGGACAACTGCCCGACAGATTCATTGAATAAGACACGCGACGGTAAGTACGCGGAACTCCGCACTGCGTGATCTTCTTCCTGTAAAGGATAGAAAACTGTATATAATGCTAAATCATTGTTAATAGCGCTTATCTGTAAAACTCGCTCATTATTTTTATCCTTTTCTTCCGATTAACGAAAATTACAATGTGGCCAATGTGCAAATATACGGTACGTTGTAACATAAGTATAAGCATGAATTTCGTCGTAAACATCAGCATGATCTATTTATTATTATATTAATTTTTTTAACTGCATTAATTTACATTTAATACGCATTACCACGTTTACGTATACATGTCTCTTAAAACTATCTTTGAATATCTCTCAGATTTTTCACGGAGATTCAACTCGCCGGTGTGGCGAGCTCTATTATAGATTTTCTGTCTATCATCTTTTCTACTTCTATCTTCATTATCGTTCGTTTTAAATTAACTCTCTCCTAGCGTTTTCAATCTTGCCTAAATAACACAGTTCATTATAAATTTATTTTTTAATACAATTCATGTGGCTACAGTAAAATATATAAAAGAATTTATATAAAAGAAATACTTATATTTATATTTTATTATTATATTTTAGGAAAATATAGAGCGTATAATTAAAATTTATTTGAACAAGAATATTATACAAAAATGATTAATACAGAAAGAATGATTTTACTGAAGTATCATATTTAATTATGGATGCTCAAATTGCTAAAACGTCAAAACTTTTTGCAACATTGTTTTTTTTTATCATGCTTGAGTTTTCTATATAATTATTTTGATCTAACAAAATTATATTTTCAGATCTGTATCTATCTAAATTTTTAATTCAGCAAAATCATACTTTCCCTGTATAATATTCTTGAAAACTAGATTTTTTTTCTACTTACATATCTTTTTATACTCAATCCTAGGAATATACAAAAGTCAATAAAAAAATCAGTTGATTTTATTTTGATTTTTAACGTCAATGAACAGTCAAATGTTGTAACCAAAAATTATTATTTTGACTTTTTTTTTACTTAATATGTTTTTTGGGAAGTAGTACTACAAGCAAAATGAAAGCACTGGTTGAAAAATCTAGTATCACTGTGTCATCTTTTCATCCAATTCATATTCTTCGCTAACAAGCGTGTAAAAATCGCATGTTGCAACCGTCGACACTGAAACTACGCTGATAAACGAAACAACAGATTTTGAATACACCACCGTGACATCACAACATCCCTCGCTACATTTCCCGACGGAGACGACTCATACGGTAAATCCGGAAGTACCGGACATCGACGACAAGCAGACCGAGGAGTCCACGCTGAGGTCGTCTTCGAACAAGTGCCGCGCCGATGACACGGTACGCTGTCACGACGGCAGTCGTTACATCTGTTCTGTACAACAATGCGATGGCGTTCCGGACTGCGATGACGGTGGTGACGAGATCGATTGCCCACATCCAGGTACAGATTGAGCCGGTTGACCTTCGCCAAGGATCGGACGCTAAAAGTCAGCGATCTAGAAGAACCGCCTCTCATTATAACGAAAACAACTTAATTAAAAATCGAAGAATTGTATAATTTTGAAATTACAATAAAAGAATTTTAAAAAACTTCAATAGGAATTATATTCGCGGAAACTTAAAATAACAGAAGCGGTTCTTCTAGTTAAAAAATGTGTACTTAACTTTGTCTTTCTTAATGTATGTATGCGTATGCATAAATATGTATATATAAGCTTCTTTTAATGTGATATCCTTTTATACACAATCAATTTTTATACACAATTATTGGATATACATTACTGTGTATGTTTATTCCTTACTTCAAAAGTGAATAATTCAAAGAATTAAGTTTTCCAGAAATAGGGAAAAATTATTTTTCAACTTGACAGAAAATTATTGACTGATTAAATAATATCGCAGCAAAAAGAATATATTCTTAACATGATCAAATGTCATTTTTATTATTTTTGTTTTACAACTTTTTAAATACCATCCTTCTTGAGTTATACCGATTTTTTTTAACCATTTTGATAATTTTTATAGATTTAAATTAGTTTATTTTCTTGTGGTTGATGATAATAAGGTAATGTTTTTTATTTAACTCATTCATGATAATAACTCGGAAATCATGTTTTTTAATTGGATTACTTTTGAAACAAGGAAGCAATTTTATATATGAGCCATGCTTATAAAGTTTCAATTACATGTTTTATTCTCGTTTTATAAAATTGTATGTATATTATTAGAATTAGTAAGCTTTTGTATCGATGCATGTGCTAACGAGAATGAAATTCTCATATGTTTTTTAATGCTTTTTATGTTAAAAGATAAATTCTTGTATTTTTATCAATATTATATACGACCGCATTTTTAAAATTTAAAAGCATATTGTGATAAAATTGTAATGAAAGTATCTACTGATACACGTAATGATTTACGTTTTACAGGGTGTAGTGCTGGCGAGTTCGCGTGCGACGTAAACAGATGTATATTAGACTCTCAACGATGCAACTTTGTGGAGGATTGTCAAGATGGTAGCGACGAACATGACTGCAATTATCCAGGTAAGTATCTCGATTTTTGTTGTAATGTAGCATAATTGTATGATATTTAATCTTTCGGTGTCCTAGTATGGCATACTCGTTTCTTTTAATGTGCTATGTTATGATTTTATTGATAAAGATACATACATTTGTTAATTTTTAAGCGATATTTTTTTATAATACCCATGTGGTATTGTATAAAAATATTGCATAAAAATAGATATAAAACGATAGAGTGGTATCGAAGGATTAAAAATGAATCGCAGAAACTCTTCTATTCAAGTAAAATGAATATTCTTTGGTCTCAAAATGACGTAAAAAATAGAATTATATATGCATATTTATTTCCATCTAATTTTATACATACATATGAATATAATTATCAGATGGATAAAAAATAAAATAGCTGCGGTTCTAATGTTAACTTATTCTATAAAATTAACAATCCAACTCTCATAGAAATATTTATCGCCTAAAACATTTATTTTTACTTTAACTCATTCTCATAAAATAATATATTAATTAAACTTTGAAAAATATATATTAAGAAAATATGACAATAAAAAATCAAATCAATTATCCTTTGATTTTACGAAATCTCGGTTTTACCGACCGCCTGATAACGAACGGTGCATATCATTCTTAAACAACCTAACATCTTACCTACGACCGTTAGTTTATCAATCTGGACGAAGAGTTGAGCATAGACCAGTTACCTGTTCTACCGACTTAAGGGATCGATAGAGCCGTCATCCTTCGGTACTCTTTTCCATCCCGTTAGAACTTCACTTATCGAGATCGACGGTTTATCGGCAACGCGTATCCGTCCCGACGCCGCGACATTAATTCAAATCGGTCTGCCCCTCGTCCAACCGGTGGGCGTTGGTGCAAATTTCCGGCGACGTGTCTCCTCTCCGAACGGCGAAGCGAATCCCTAAGCAGCAAACGGAAGCTACGGTTTTTCCAGTAGAAAAATAAGGTCAGACGGGGGGAAGCTGGCGCACACCGGTACGTACCTACTGAATATTCAAAGCTCGAGGGCTTTTTCTCCTATCCCGCGTCGTCGTCCCGCGCGTCCCTCCGGCCTTTTTTTTCCCCGTAGTTTCCTCCGCCTTCGAGTGGAGGACGATCGTGGTCAACAACGTGGAAGCGCCGGATACCGGCCGGTGTTGTAAAGCCCACCCGATTGCGGCTACACGTACGGCGCTTTGTTGCGCGAAAGCCAGCTTAATTAGACAGCTACGCGCGTTCGGCCGGGGTAAATTAGCTCAGTGGTATCGGCTTGTGAATTATATTCTCGCGCCTTCCTCTCGGAAAGCACGAAGAAATATCGAGTAATCGCGGTTCACGTTACTTGACTAATTACGTTGTAACTTATGTTATAACTTACAACACACTACGTTATTGTCTTGGTTTTTTTTATTTTTTTTTATTTTTTTTATTTTTTTTTAAAATAGATAGAGAAACATTTTTTATCATAAAGCGAATAGATATTTGATAAAAAATGTGTGAAAATGATATATCATAAAATATCCCAATATATGTAATCATGATTTCTCATAACAATATTTCGCGTAGTAACGAAAAATTCGGGGCACTGGGCTAATTATTTCCGCGATTCATACAATGCGTATAACGAGTTGGGATATATTTGCGTGTACGACCAAATGTAGCGTTTTATATTAAAGCTTGTATTTTTTTTTGTCATTATCGCGATTTCACAATTATCCTCTATTGAAAATGAACAATTTACAATCACGACTTGAAGCGCTGTTCTCGGTGAAGCTGGTCAATGCCTGTCGACAAAGCTTTGCCTCTGTCGAAGTTGGTTGCTGATCGAGGATCTTGATCTTAGTTAATTAGAAACATTGCGCATCCCCTGGTTATAATTCCGGTTTCTATCTCATAATAATGACATAATCGCGCGTAGAGTTACTAGTCATATTCTTTTAATAGTGCACGTATTCTTTGAGGTCGTGAATTTTTTGATCCGTAATTTTAAAATTTTATGTTTATAACATTAAAAAGAATTATTAACAAAAGTTATATTTTAGAAATTATTGTTTTAGAAATATGTTTATTAAATTATACCTACATTATAATGCAGACAAAAATTTTATCCCTCTTTTTCGCCTCCAAATTATCTTTTTTAAAAAATGTATATATGTACTCTTTTCTTGCATAGTAAAAAACGTTTTGTGGAAACTGTTCATTCGAGTTTTCGTTAAAATTTTATGTAGAATTTTTAACATATTTACGTGTTAATTTAACATATGTTGGAAACATGTGTTGGAAACTGTTCATTCGAGTTCTCGTTAAAATTTTATGTAGAATATTTAACGTATTCGCGTGTTAATTTAACATAATGTGATTATTATATTATGTTATTATATTATTATAGTATTTTGTGTTAAGTTGATATTCAATATTTCTTAATATCAAAATAACATAATTTATGAGTAACTAAACAAATGACATAAAAATATGTTGTAAAATACAAATTTTAAGATAAATGAAATACGTGTTAATGTAATAAGTATATATCACAAACATTAATTTTAAAAATATGCTTCCACAGTTTGCTTAGAAATTATGTCAGTATTACTTTTTTTGTGTTAATTTTTTTTTGTAATATTTGTGTTACTTTCTAACATATTCTTGTGTGAAATTAACAGAAAAATTTAAGTGGACCGTGAATTTAACAGAAATTTTCCAACTGTGTGTAATTCAGATATGATAACCCTAATTGGTTTAATTGCGAGTAATCTCAGAATCATTAAAACCCGTTCTACGCATCCAGTGTAGAGTTGTTACTTCACTGTTGTTACTTCCGTCCTCGTAACTCGCCCGCCGGACGAGGAGTAAAAAAAGGAACAGGAACAAATTGAGGAACGGCTTCCCGCTATTCCGTTAATCGTTCACCGGCGGCGAACTGGGGCATCGCGCGTTCGCGGTGCGATGGCTCGCGATCGAAGGATATAATCCTGCGAGGGCCGATCGTAAATCAAGTAACCCGTGCACACGCTCTCCGTACATCCGCGCTCTCATCATTTAAACGTCTCATGGTTAGCGGATATCTTCCCGAGTCTTCCGGCAGGCCTTTTTTATCCTTCCGAGATTGCGCTCGCGGGTAGGACGAGGGACTGGCACGGGGCACGGTGGATGAAGGGGGACATCGTCGAAGCACCGCTTCACATAAATATCCGCAGACACGCAGGTTGCCAGCCCGGCAAGAAGAGCACTTTTACTTGCTCCCGGTAATCGCGACGTGCATGCTTAATCAATATTCAAGTATTCAGTCGTGAGGCAAAGGAGGAAACGACCGGTAGCTCTCTTTCTCCTCCTCTCTCTTTCTCCCCCCCCCCCCCTCCCTCTCCTCCCCTCGTTGATTTTACCCTTCGCTATCCCGCTCTCTCCACTTCATTGCGTCCTCTCTCTTCTCTCTCGAGTAGGAATGCGCATAACTAGTTTCGTGTCCTCGGATATCCTCCCTCACGATATCCCTCTCGGACAATTATGAGTACCGCCTAGTCGGGGAGTAAAGGGAAGCAACGATGGGCATAAGGGACAGGCGGGAGTAACTTGCACGCTAGGCACCGCCACGACAAATGTCAGCCCCCGTCGTGTTTAAACATTATTCAGGTGCGTCCTAAGCGCGTGTATATAGACTGGTTGACTTAAATATTCGCAACGGTACGTCCTTGAGCGGTAAAGAATGTTGGGGAAACAATAGGTGCGGAAGAATAGGGATGAAATTTCAGCGTAAGCTTTTTACTAACGAATGACAACCATCTTGTTTAATTTATGTACGATAAATATATCTTTATTTTTTTTTTGAACGTTCAAATTATTTACCTTTTTTAGTTTAAAGCATTTCTGCAGAAAGAATTACAAATAAGATATGTATTTTATATTTGTATCTAAGACTTCTACGTATCTCTGGGCAATGCTCATCTATTATTTTCCTTTTCTAGAATAAAGTTTTAAAGAAAAGTATCCCATCTATTCACTCAAAGATTAATGAATAGCACTGACAGGTATATTAAAGCGCGCTCCAGAATTTAAATAAAGTCTACTCTAAATTCTTTGGAGTGGAATCTCAGTTTAAAGAGTGAAATTGAGCCTTGAAAAAGAGTGTCTCAATTTTCAATCTTTACTCTTCGAGTGAAATTCACTCTAAGAATTTTAGAGAGTATTTATTGCATCGCTACTTTATATTAATATTATTTTTGTATACTAAAACATTTGTAGTTTATAGTATCTCGGAATATATGTACAGTATAAAACTTCAAAAAAAAAAAACGATCCAATAATAGATTTCAAAATATGAAATATTTTTGTATTACGGAATTAATCTAAACTACAGTGTGCGCCGGTTAGACTTACAGGTGGTATCATCCACGTATTTCTTGGCGAAGACATTCACGATTGCTTTTACAACGTAGCGTAATGCATTCGTTGTCAGAAATATAACGGAGGTTGGTAGCTTTAGAGGCTTCTTCGTGTCTTATGATGGAGACTCCCTGCTATGTGGCCACGTTACGTCAAACGAAATCAAATATTGTTATTTGAAAATTATACATATTAATAGTCAAACGATGTTTCTTCCATAAATACTGAGAGAATTTTAGTAGAACTTATAATCGATCGTATCAACGACGGCTATAAGTTTAGTTGAGAAACCAAATTAAATAAATTCTCTTTCCCCGTATTTATTATACGTACGATATATAACGTACGCTAAAATTCGAAATCAAATCATGATCTAGAAATAGAGTGAATTATCAAATTTAGACAATCCATTATTCCATATTATTATTCGCAAATTAAATATAAAGCGAAATGACTAAAACGGAGCAAGGTTTTGATTAGACTTGACCAGCGCAGTAATAGACCATGATAATAATATGTAATGATAGACTACACCTTTGACGTTTGATGCTTGTTCGATTACAAGCCGACTGATGTGTCGTACGATCATTAGAGTTTACGCGAGCTCTCTCTTTTGTATGTCATTACATCTTAACGCCTTCACCGCCGCTACCATAAACACACAAGCGCACCCGCGAACATCCGGTTTGCGAAAATTTATCGTTCTCCGTCTATCCGAAAAACATCCGTAAAAAGAAATTCACTCGGCTAATGCACGTCGACCGTATCTGGGTATATTTCCCGCTATCACTTTACTTCACTTTCACACACGTTCTCGTTGAATTATATCCTCGCTCATAACGAGGAAGATTAAAGATTTAAAACACTTTGACATTTTGAAAAACGTAAATTTCTTCCTATAATTTTACTTTAATAGTATAAATTATATTTTTACTAATTTTTTTAGTATTATAATGGGATAACTTTAACCCAAATGAAAAAAAATGTCATACAGCACGTATGTTCAAATAAGATATCTTCAAATATCTTTAAAATATCTTAAAGACAATTTAGATATGCCCTGAATTTGATGTGCGTGCTGTCTGAATATTATAAAAATTTGAGTCAAAGTTGTCCGATTTTAATGTAATGTAATATTAATTATCGATTTTCGATTTTAGACCAAAATGATCCCATTTTATATATAATTATTAATTAATTTGTATTATATAGGGCATATACTTAAATCGCGTTTTCATTCTCACTTATTCACGATTGACTGTGACTACTTTAGATATTATATATTTTTTTGGCATAAAGTGAACTTGACGAAAAGTACTATTACTCCCTTTTCTCTTGATTAATATAACTCTAAAAGATATTAAAGATTTTACTATAATTAATATTTTATATTAAATAGGATAAATGTGAGTGAAAGATGTATATTAATAAATTATGTTAACGTGCGTCAACGTTGATCAATTCAATTATTTAGGTTAAATAAAGATATCCATTATCAGATTATTAAACATTACTACGGTATTCCAAGGACGTTACTTCCATGCGTGAAGAAAATTTAGATTATCAAGGAAATAATGATTAACAGTATTTTATGAAAGTCACAATTAACTGTATTATAATACAAAATTAAATTTAAAATCAAATTATATACTAAAATTTTTTCATTGAATACGCAGCTTGAACATCGACGAAAATTAACTAGAGGGATGAAATTGTTACCTTAACACAATACTATCCATACGAGTTGCTTTTTTTTTACAGCACGACAGTTATGGGACGAACAATAGATTCCTGAGCCGCAAAAACGTTATCCTCATATGTAGTCGGCCGAACATTTACATCGTTGCATTTTTCACGAGCGAAGTGCAATTGCGCATTTTACACATAGACAAAAACTACAACGCCAAAGCCGGTTTCGATCGTCCCGCGCAATCAACATGTTAGAAATGTATTCCTCGGTCTTTAATTGAAAATGGTTTTCAGACACCTTTAAAACGATTTAAGCATTTCAAAAAGACATTAAATCAACACTCTTTTATTTAAAGAAAATTTTTAATTCTTTTTTTTAATATTTTTTTCTTTTTGCAGGGTTGAGAAATAATGCATTACTTTATTGTAATGTCGTTACCATTTTCGTTACTTTTTCTTTATCTAATGATAACGGTAACGTCGTTACATTTTTACATGAGCAGTAACGAATTCAGCTGTTACTTTTATCGTTACTTTAATCTCTTTTATTATCTTTGCAAGTATTCAATAGATCGTTATTTTTATATATTGGCTAAAAATATTTTATATTAGAAATTTAAATATCGAAAAAACTGTTTCGTACTTTATGTCTTAGATTGCATTCTTATATTCACTGCCAATACTGTCTGTAAGTCCAATAGTGTATACATGTAACATGAAATATAAATTTTTAATATTAGTTGTAAGTATTGGAATGCATAACAATATTAATATTTAAAAACAATATTTAATAAAATTTACTTACTTTAATCTTACAAAAAAGTAATGAGAAAGTAACTTTCTAAGTAACGGTAACAGTAACGCGTTACTTTTTAAAAATTAGTAACGTGCAACGAATTATTTTTTTTACGAAAAGTAACAGTAACAATAACATATGAAGTAACGTTCTCAACCCTGCATTATTTCCCTTAGCTTTTAGCTATAAAAAAGACATCAGTCACAGTGACATGATGGAGTTTAACGCGCGTTGTATAAGCAACACGCATAATATGCGCGCGAATGCATGTTTGATCCTATCAATAGCGTATCAACGTTGGAGTTCCGTGCTAGGTAGACAACATATAAAAGTTGTCCTTGTTGCATGCCGTTGCATTGGTCATGCATGATCCACGCCGTCGTGCGATCGCATCTTCGCGGTGCGAAGTCACATTACGTCGATACAGGGACACTCGTCCGTTCGTTTACACTTTCGAGAGACAAGGCAGCGCGGACGGTTTTCACGGAGAAAAACGAGCTTGCATTCGTCCTACACATACTATGGACGACGAGTTTCTAATTGATCACTCGCATGTGCCCGAGTGGCTGTAAAGCTGCAAAATGTTATATCTTATCAATTTATTTCCGCGCGCTCTTTATTTACTTCCACCTTCAACGTTAGCGCCGGTATGTGCCCCTAATTTATCTGCGGAATGCGTTTAATAACACCGGCATTCATTCTCAACAAAGAGAACTCTGTTCTCAAACTTACGCAAATGCAACTAAATTGTTGCATTTCGCTGATCAGGACTAACTGAGCCATGAAAAAATAATGCCGTCCTATTAACCCCACCTCTTTCCATTTGTCCAACACTTGTGCAACTTTATAATGAAAAATGTTTAATTTATCTTCAATTAAAATATTCATGAGTCGCGATGTAATATCGATGTGTTTTGAAATGCAACGTCTCGTCTATAGGCAATGTAAAAAATTGATTTTTATTCTACATCACCTTTATAGATATAGATATGACATACATGGATATGTTATATAAGCAAGACATTACATGCTCTGTATGTAACATTTTCATGTGCATTTAAATGTATCGATTCAGACAACAAGTAGAACCGAGTATAAAACTGATAAAAATATGTTGATTAGAATATCTTTTAGCATGATCAAGTGTTCAATGTTAGTACAGGAAAATAAGCACTCTTTAACAAATTAATGCTTTAACAAATTAATGCGTTGTACGTTCTCGCGATATTTTGTTACTTCGATACTGCTATTTCTGTACATGTTCATATGATGTTGGCGATGATATGGATAGACAGACAACGAATGAATTTAGCATGCCTACTTTAGATCGGATGACGCCTACGCCGAGACGTATTCCATTTGTAAGGGATAAATGACATAACATGTGTTGAGTGACTTGGCTGAATAGAAGATGAGCGATTGCACGAAGTTGTCCTTGTTTCCAAGTTTAGTTATTTCCACGTGCATATCAATGACTTGAGGGTGGCGGCGGAGTCCTTTACGCGTTTACAATAATGCCTTCTCAATTTGTGTCTTAGCCCGGGCGGTGAGTTAATTCATCAGCTAGGCTATGTTACGCCGGTAGTCTTACAATAACTAATTCTGATAGTACAATGTATCCTTGTAAATTAGTTTTAATTATTAGTGTATAATATGACAATGTGAAGAAAATAGTTTTCGTCAAATGAATATGTAGTTGATATCAAAGATCTAGTGTGAAAAGAAGAAAGGCAGAAAAGAGAAGAAATAAAGATAAGAACGGAGATAAGAGAAGAGCAAAGAAAGGGAAGATAAGAAACAACGAAGTGAAGATAAGAAGAAAAAAAAGGAAAAAAGAAAAAAAAAGAGAGATGAGAAGCAGAAAAAAAAGTTTCGTTCATGTCGGGTAAAAACATGTATTTCAAGGATTACATAGTTTTTCGTTAAGATAATGTCCACGTACATTAGTTTTCGCTAATACCTCGTTCTTATTTCTTAAATAAATAATGATGCCAGTAAGTAGCCGATAAGAATATTTTTAAACAAAAAAAAATTGCTTAACTATTGTATATATAAAAGAACGAATAGAAAGAAAGAGAGAGACAGAGAGAGAGAGAAACAAAATTAAATTATCAATGATAGTCCATAAATTCGTATCCATTTATTATTTTTGTAGTATAAGTTTTTGAATAGTTTATTATTTCAGCATAGTATTATTAACTGTTTTACATTATCTATGATTATCTGCGAATTTAATCATGATACACATTTGACAAATCAATAAAAGGATTAGTTTTTTTTTACCTCATTTCCAAAATTAATTATCTTGGGAAGACTTCTTGTCGCTTTAAAAATTTTTAGAAACTTTCTAGAAACTAATCTTTTACAAAAGATCGTGTGGCCTGTCTGAAATGTATGGAAGGCTGAATATTCAGTGGCCGCAACATTTTTCGAAGTTTCGGTCACTGCAGGAGACGGCTATTTGTGAACCAGAATAGTTGGTAGCTGTATATCTAGCAATTTAAATGGTAACTTACTGTAGCTATTTCTAGGTGTCAAACATAAAATCTATCCAAACGTCTTACGTGTGAAAACAATCTTACTATATCTTAATATATAAATAACTTCTTGGCATTTTCATTACATATGCAAACAATTAATGGAGAAATCGTGTTGTTTTGCATCGCTGCTACGGAGATAATTCTAATAATCTTACATCTCTTAAATCATCTCGTGACGCGGGATATAAATAATAAAAGCGTTAATTACATCAGCTCAACCTACACGCCTCTTACTAATCCGATGTATTATATTCGAAGTCGAACCACTTATCTAGGAATGTAGGAAGACAGCTGATTCTTCCTGACTTATCAATTTTTATTACAGCCAGCATCACTCTCGGTCGTGGCAAATGGATTTAATGTATGTAAAGTTACCGTAAAATTTAGTATTTCTCATGGAACATGCATAAATTTTAAATATACCTTACTGATAGTAATATGCAGATCTTCGGTTGAATATAAAAGCTTTCACGCCTGATGAAAATTTAATGCCGAATATCCGAACTTAAAAAAGAAAATTGTTCTTAAAATATTAATATGTTGGATCATACGTCAGGATTCCATATTTCATCGAGAAATCTATAAATGAGGTTGGCGTAAAACTCATTAAATCTGTGGATCTGCAATCAAATATATACTTGTCAATTTTCAACTTTTATAACTTATTTAAAATTAATAATATACATTTGTATATTTTTATCCCTTTAATTATTATTAAGGAGAGCTTTTGCTCTCGCGGATGCAGGATGAGCACGATCGTCGTTATATCGTTCGAAAGTGGGTTTGCTTTTATCAACGGTGGCGGCTTGCTCGCTTTTTAGAATTCATTTTCGGCTTTAAGCTTCATTTCGCGCGCGTGAGAATTAAGCGCCGAGGGGCGGCGGCGAGAGCAGCGGGTGGTTGGAGGACAAACAGCAGATTGGTAGGCGTTACCGTGGCACCTCGTACACTTAAGGTCCACTCGTAACAAACGAACAGCACCAACGACAAACAGTCGGTGTATATGTACGTGCAAGGTACAGTACGTTGCAACAATATTCCTCGAAGCTTGATCCGCTGAACATTCTTGTTCTCGCATTAATCGAATATATTCTTACCGACGATCTCTGTATCTACGATCTGTGTAAATAAATGTTCTCGGATAAAATAATTATAAATTCTCTTTCCTCTTTTATTTTTAAAAATTAGATTTTAAATAAAATTACGTTTCATATTTCAGATTATTTAAAATTATAATAAAAAAATTGTGTTGGATTTGTTATAATTTAAAAATTCTATTAAAAAATTTAGAGCGAGAAATCAAAATAATGTTTAAATATTGCACAATTACTGACTACTCCAGTTTCAGTGACCTTATTCAACTTCTATTTCTATAAAATCAAATTTATGTAATTGAGTATTTGTGCAATAATGTCACTCAAAATCAACGTAATGAAAAATATTACGAAATCATATTTTTTTCTTAGAAAAATTTACATTTAAATTGATGATTGAACAGCGATAATATTTTGCGCGCAGTTTTTATCCGTTTTGTCTTTTGGTATCGATTTTCTTTAATCCGATGAATAAAAGATACGTGCCGATTTAAGCGCGACTTAAGCACGTTAAGGATTATTCTCTCTCCCCCCCCCCTCTCTCTCTCTCTCTCGCTCGCTCGCTCATCCTTTTGAATTGTCAAAACCCAGATTTCTCGCGGCTAGAAGAGCGCTGACTCTTGGACAGTATTATCCCGATGCATCGTAGCCACGTGTACGTGTCGCACACGAACGCACAGACACACAGGCGCAGTTATTTCGCGGCGTTCGCGTGCACGCGCCGTTGCTCGTTGCAATTCAGACCCCCTTTTTTGTAATTTACGACAATACGTACGCGGTCGGGAGAATTACGACGCGAGCGGGCGGCGTCGGCGCTCTGGATTTGTTTAATCGTCCCTGAGTAGAACGAAAATTTTGTCCGCGCGACCTGCATAGAGTACGCCCGAACTTGAAAGTAATTTTCCCCCCTCAAGTGAGGATGCAAGATTCACTCCCGGCGATGGTGCTCGCCAGAAGCGGCCGAACGAGACAAACTCCCGGCGAATACCGTGGCGCGTAATGAGGAATTCATTTCGTCTTAAAGGAAGACGTGGACCCCCGGTATACCAGACACGATCGTGAAAAAATGATAGGATGATGAATGGACGCCTTCTATATAAAATCAACCGAGTACTTTTACACCAATACCTGAAAGATAAGTTGAGGTTCTGTCCTCAAAGACGAGAATGCGATAATATTTTATGTCGTTGGGAATTTATTTCTAGCGTTGTGTATCATAATACGTGATCTCACGTAATGCAAAAAAACTTGCATGATTTAGCATGGTGATTTGGTTCTGTGATATAATGTGCCTATTACTAGAATGACATATTTAAAAAAAACATGAAAATGATGTTACACACTGAAAAAAAGTTACTTAATTTTAATAAATATTTGTTTGAGTTGTACTAAATATTTACTTACAGTAAATATTACTTATAAGATAAATAATAATAAAAATATAATAAAATGTATTATTACAGTAAATAAATATTTGTCAATAAAACAAAATAATACTTAAGTCACACTAATTAATGATCTATTAAATAAATATATATTTATATCTAGTAAATATTTAGTTAATATTATTTAAACAAATATTTATTAAAATTTAGTAAATTTTTTTCAACGTATCATTGATTGTCTTCATATTTGATAATTAAATAAATTTATGAGTAGAAAAATATATTATAATATTTAAATATATTATAATAAAATGTGTAATAGCAAGGTAATCTCAAAATTAACAAAGCTACTTACGTAAGTGTTTGCAGATTATAGTAATTTCAAAATTATTTATATAAATATCTACTTACTATTTATAATATTCATCAGAAATAAAGATATTATATACATATATATTATATATCGCTGACATATTTTCTAAATCGAACCCCGGTTTCAATATTATTATTTTATATTTGTCATATTAATAGGAGACACGAATGATACTTACATTTTTGTGACTGAAATCAATTCAAATAAAATTATTATTGTTTGAAATCAATTCAAGTCACGTTTATTTCTGTACTTATACAGGAGTATATTTTTTCTTGATCAATCTGTTATTAACTCGTTTCATTTTTTCACTAATGCTTTATATGTCAATTTATCTCTTATCTACTTTTCTTGATATTTAATTAGGCTAAAGTAAGTTATTTTTGTTAAATAAAATAGAAAAGAAGATAAAACCCATAGCTCATCCAGTTAATATAACAAAAATAAACAGTTAAAAAAAATCCTTTCAAATTAATTATAAATGGACCGCATCAACTCTTGTTGCATCTTTTTCAATCCCGTCTTTACAATTTTCACATCTACATGGCTTGCTTATCCCGATTACCAAAAATAGATGTATAAATCAAAATGTCGTCAGTCGATCGTTTATCTCGAAAGTGAGGAATTTGACTGCGAGTCGGGAAATCGAGAGAGCTTCTTGATGCCTCTCGTTCCGCCTGCCTTGGCCCATCTTCCAAGTCGAGAGATTCTAACTGTTATGCTAACGCGAGTATGATAATCCGCGGACTTCGTCATCCGCGGGACGTCGGGAACTCGCTCCGGCTGTACATTTTCCAAAGCCAAAGCCAAAGAACGGAAACGTAGGACACGCTCTTCTTCAAGACCGGGACCCACCCTCTCGTCTCCTCTTCTACCACTGAGTTGAAAAAGTCCATTAGTATGAAAATGCGATATAAGATGGGTTTGAATAAACATGCGCCATCCCTTTCTTCCGCGACGTGTCTACATCGTGTCGCGAGCACATTTCGCCCTCGTCGTCTTCCTTTCCCCGTCGCGCTGCCTTGTCGTCGACGTCGTCGCCGTTCTCCGTCGCGCACGTCGACACGCCCGTCCGGGCGCACAGACCTGTGCAATTCTAAAGTTATTTTATTTAAAGTTTTATAATCCGCACGGGCCGAACGTGTTGGCCGACCTGCCACCTCCGCGCTCCGCATTCGCCAATGTCCATCTCGATATGCATTGTGTTTTTATATAAAGGTACGGAGAAATTCAATAGAAATTAATAAATTTCATCTTTAATAATAACTGATGACACTGACTTGTCCTATCAATATATCGAAATAAGCATTTCTTATACGAAAAAGACAATTTTGTTCAAGTTTTTAAAAATTGAGCTAGATAAATCTGAAAACAATATTGTTACATTACCAAAATTATTACGTGGAACAATCAAGTGCATAATAAACAATGCTACGTAAATGGTTTAGGCATTTTAACAATCAGCTTGAGCATCTTACATAATAATTAAGATAGTCTAACAAAATTATTGTCAGATCTGTAGCTAGCAAACTTTTTAGATACTTTCTGGTACTATAATAATTAAAACACGATATATATGTTTGAGTTTTATTTTTGATATTAAATCATCTGCAATTGTAGTTAATTCGCAGTTGCGTTTTATTCTTATTAAATAATGCAGCATAGCAAACTATTTATAATTTCATCCATCCATTTGTCCGTCTGCAAGATTGCTTAATTTTTCATATTCTATTTTTGACAATAGATAGGATCTTAACTCCACCGAGGTAAAACAGGAATCAAATCAGTTAATCGAGTTCAAAGGTCAAACGAAATTCATCCAATAATTATCGATTTTTCGGTATAGTCTGCACTACTGCACTAATTATGAATGATCTTCATTCATTGAAAAAGATTAATTACATCTCAGATCCTGAAATATTTTCTAAGCAACAAATATGAAATAGTCAGTTTGTTCATGTGTTTACGCGATACGTTAAAAATTAGTAAAATCAATTATCGAGATAATATTCTTGCTACTCAGGCTCTTCAAGATCATCATAGTCCACCTAAAAACACGCAATTTTAATTCTCTTTCCTTTAGTCCTCTTAATCTCTTTAATCCTAACCTATCCGATACATGACGTATCGTCATCAGAATAATTATTACAAATATCTATTTCTTAATTTGAATAATTTATGATTCACATGTGTCCTTTAACTTAGTTTGACATCGTTACTTTAAAAGCTCGTAAAGTTCAAATGCTCATGTGTCATAAGAATAAAAAAAAAGGGTTAAGCGGGATCAAAGGAGTTCATCTGTGAGTTCATCTCGCGGACGGTTCGGCGCCGACTCTCAGTACAGGACGGACGACGTCGAGCGACGCCGAGCGAACGTCGGAAACTGCCGAGAGGTCGAAGCGCGCCAAAGGGTTGGCATGAGGCCGTGTCGGCCGCCCGCGTGATTGCCATTACGCCACGGAGCCGCGGTACCTGCAAGACCTCCCACGCTTCTCTCGGCCGACAGTTACTCGCTCGGAACACGACGGGTCGGTCGCTCCTAGTCCGCGCTCCTAGTCCGATCGGGTACGCGCCGACGATAGTATCGCGGAGGATCGCGATTCTGCTGCGTCGGCGGCACAAGCCGCTCAGAAATCGGCAGATAAAGGAGAAGTCAAGCCGACCGAAAGTTCGCAAGTTGAATTATCGGGAACTGGGTGGTATGAACTTGAATTGACGGATGGATGCGACTGACACCTCGAGCAAAAGCCCACGTTTCCGAAATAAAAGTCAAGGTTGCATTGTCCGCGACGATTTTTGCGCGAAAAATTCGAATATCGTGTGGTGCGCTTTCTGCTAAACGCGCTGTCGAATTGAATTAGACTGCAGGTAGTTCGGTTATATAGGAAGGCATGCGATTATCCGGCTGATAGAGTCGCTGTTCGTCGGAGCGATATAATTGACGATAATTGTGTGAGTACGAGGGTGAAAGCTCGATCTATCGTGATATTCACGCGCTTGTTAGTCATCCCGAAGAAAAGTCTATGTTGATTCTCTACACGTATTGTTTCTAACTCGGTGTAAGTAGTGTTTTCGGAAATAACTGATCCAGGTGTTACTGTAGATATCTTAAATAAGCCTGTCGGCTATCAAGCTAACGTTAAGCTAATTTTCTCATCTGTTTCGGATCGGACCTGACCTTCTGTTTTCCTTGGCTGACTACACGATCTTTGATCCTGAGCTTCTATCGGTCTATTCATAAATGGTGTCGCGTTACAAAATTCATTCGACTTAATCAGCGTATCCATTTTCACTCTTACTACTATCAAATTCTTTGTCTGCTAAGACTAAATATATTCCATTAACATTTTAGTTATATGAGCCGATGACGAAATTAAAATTGCAAACTTAAGATAACGTCTGTATATGAATCATTCAAAAGAACTTTGAGTGAATATAAAAGTTGACTTTTTAATCTGATGTATTTTCTTTGAATGAAAAAATTTCTTTCAGCAAATTTTAATAAAATTTTTTTTTTAAATAAAAACTTAAAGAAACAAAATTATTGTACATAGAAATGAATACAAAGTTGCAATAGCGTTAGATAGCGATTTCAAGATTTGATAAATTATTTTAATATTTTATTATATCTCTTACTTCATTTATAACCTAGAAAAGTTTTTCGCGCTAGCTCTCGTCGGGAAACTTTTCTATGCATAGGCATGTTCCTGAATTTATGACGTCTATTTCATCGCTTCGTATATATTTAAACATCTCTTCGATGTTCATGCTTTATGAGGGGTGGAAAAGTGCAGTCCGCATTTGCGAAGCATGTTGCCCGGAAAGCCAGCTAATCCTTCGTCCAAAATTATCTCCACCGAGAAGACGAAAGGCACAAATATATTTAGGCTTTTCATTTTTTTCTTTTACTCTTTCTTTACTCAAATGAGTCATAATCTAACACGCAAGTTCTTCCAAAGTTCCAGTTTCTCGTTCGTGCTCACTCTTTCTCTTTCGCAATCTTTGCCAAAAATGTTCAGATTTGAATATGAATCCATTCCAAGGTTGCAACTAGCTTATGTCCAATTTCACGAACATAACAATGAAATATGAGAGCAAGAGTTATTGCCGATGATTCGGCGTTGTCACGCCGATGATACATCATAGAGCACTGTTAAATATCAAAGGAACAATGATAACTCAATCTCTTAAGTTAAGTAACATTTTGTTATTTTCGAACTTTCATATGTGTTGAAACGTAAATCACATTTCTGTATTCTGTATTCTGTGAATTACATTTCTGTGGTTAACTTCAAAGTAAACATTATTCATAATTACGTACGCATTTAATAAATAATAAACTAAATTTGAGTAAAATTTTATACATTTTTTTGAGTTAAATTATTCAAGATCTGTATTCACAGTTCATTTTTATTTCAAGATTGTCTTAAATAATATCTTAAAATATTAATATGATTCTCTAATTAGTTTATAATTAAGACAATCTTAAATATAAGGATCATATCGATCTATTGCTATTGTTTTAATTAAATTAACGACGTATTGGATAAAAGTAATGACGATGAAATGATTAAAAACACCTCAAATTGAATATAATTTGACATTACGAATGTAATAGTGAGGGAGAGCATTTGAAGAGAGGAAAAAAACATAAAGTAGTTTAATGCCTCCCATACTTCTGTTGACAGTCGCAGTAAAATGTCCCTACTTCCCGCCCCTATTCGATGATTCTTTCTTCTATCCACAACTAACAGCATGCTAGTCTAGATTCGGTCAGCGCGACGTCTTCATTCCTCTCTCGCTTTCGATCGAGGAAGATTGATCGCATTCTCAGATCCATCGCCGATGATTCGACCAGGAAGTCGTAGGTTCATAGACTCTGGCGGTAAAGTAACGCTTTTAATTAGCGGAGGAGAAGTCGTGCCGTCTAATAATGTCACCTTTGACCACGATCGATTTGTTGGTGCGGCTGTTTCGACCCCCGCAAATTTCGATCGTCGCGCTCGAAAGTCGTCGCGACTTTTCGTGATCACAGTTACGTTTCTCTGAAGTGGACGTAACTTGTTTTGCTCGAGGTGCAAGGCGTGTTTCACTAGAGCCCAGGAAAGTACCTTCCCGAACGACCGAGGCTCGTGCATAATGTACGTAACCCGTATGGCTGGGCGATTTGTGAAGTTAAGCCGGCGTTAGATGTACTCGTTTCTCACCGTCAGTGACAGAATTCACGTAATTTCTAACAGCGCTTGTATAATTTCCCTTTACGATCTCGACGAATAAATCCGGACCGGGATTGACGCGCGTCGTAAAGTGCGGGGTTACGAGTTTGCGACGAACGTTGTCACCCAGTTTCTAATCCATCGAGGTTTCTTTACATCCGAAATTAAATTGCGAGGAGTAAATGTAGGGCACGGAGTCCGAAAAAATCTTATTTGCGACTCGAGTAAAAGCGAACATGAGTTTTTCCCCGAGTAAATCTTTCCGAGGCACGTAACGAAAATCTAACATGCATCTCCGCGACGTGCTTTTACGCATGGTATTCCTTCCGCTAATACGAAAGCGCGATCGCGAAAAGCACTGTCACCCGGTTCTCTTGCATTATAATCAAGATAATGGCAACTTTTACGAACAATTTAAATCGGATAATCCAAGTGATAAAAAGACTGACGTATAAAAAAATATCATCCTTTACTTTGTAATAAACTCATTGAAATTACGCGTTACACGTTTTTCTTTGCTGATACGTTAAACAAAAATTAAATATTCACAGTCGAGAATTAAACGTTTTTGAAACTGCGATAATAATTATATTTGTCATATATGTATATTTTTAACCCCTCGGAGCTGATGGTCTATTTAACCCATTTAATTATAAATTTCTATGTCAAAAATGTCAAAAAATTAAACATTTTTTATATTACATTTGCAAAATTATTCTTATTAAAATATATTTAGTATTTATTTTTTTCATAGTTATGTCAATTTGGTTAAAACTAATTAATGTGTTTTAATTAACATAAATGAGAGAGAGTCCGTCCTATAGACTTAGTGTTAATAACCGTGTCACAAATTTTACGTCAGCTCTGAAGGGTTAATAATAAAAATTTGTACGCGGAGAAAAAGAGAAGCGTGAAAATGTTATCACTCTCGATGCACCATTGTGGTAGTTAATTGCGATTGGATTTATCAAAGTCGGTTAAATAATATGTAACGCGATAAATGTTAACGATATTGGAAAATTGGAGTACAGTAGAAGAAAAGCCGGTGACACAATGGAGAAACCGCGACAGCGCCGACAATGCAACGGGGAAGCGAGATTGAAGACCGTGGCTGGCGTGCATCAAACTCGACGGCGGCGGGCCGTCATTCAGAAAATAATTAAAAATAATTGAAAAACAGAGCGCGTCGTGGTGGCATACGGCCATTGTCTGTTTACCGGGGCGCACAATTTCCTCGGCTTTTATCGCAACCGCACCGCGCAATCCGGCTTAATCCGCGCGAACAAATACTGAATTGTCGCAGCGCGTAAGGACGGAAAAGAGATAGACCGAGTAAGGAGTACATCCATGTGAGAAATGGCATAAATAGCGAGACCAGATCCTATGATTCAAACGTGACAAAAATCGAGGAAAAGACAAAAAAAAATGTACAAACGCAAAAAAGAAGCTGTTTTTCTTCACGTCTCCTTTGTACCTTCCTTGTTACGATTAACGACCATTGACAATGTGGAATTTCTCTAAATTATCGATTATATTTTGGAGGATAAATTCACGGTTGTACAGCAATTTTCTTTAATGATAAATTGAACCGAATGAACGCAAGTAATGAATCGGAAGTTATCTCGGAAAAAAAAAATACGGCTCTTCCACAGAGCAAAGAGACAGAAGGAGAGACAGAGAGAGAGAGAGAGAGAGAGAGAGAGAGAGAGAGAGAGAGAGAGAGAGAGAGAGAGAGAGAGAGAGAGCGAGCGAGAGAGAAAGAGAGAGAATCGCGTCGCAGAAAAATCATGACATGGCGTAAAAAACTTTTCTCAACTTTCTACGATCTATCTTCATCGCGTGCCTCGACATTCTGCCAGACGAGACGAGACGAGACGAGACGAGACTTGCGGTTCCTGCCGTTTCCTGCCATATTCGGTTTCCATCGCCGGTATACTTAAGTAAAGTTCCCCGCGGAAACGATCGGGGAAGGTGCTTTCCGCCGTGATCGGCACGCACAAGTCAATTAACTTTTGCAATCATATTTAGCTCCTGAGTATACCAACTTTCGCTTTTCTTCGTGGCGGCCGGGACGCGCTTCTGAGATAGCTGAAAGCTCTCGAGGTCTCGTTTCTGTACGAGAGGCGGCGTGCGCGCGAAATCTTGTATATACAGCAAATGAATCGCTCGTAAACGATCGACAAGTGAAATGGGACTGCCGGCGACGAGATTCCTGCCAATTCTTTTGCTCCTGCTGGCCCTAACACGATCGAACCTCTCGCAGAGGCACAGACCTCCGCATCGATCACGCAATCGAGGTAAATACGATCTCTTACAGAATCCTACCTGTTCATTAAACTAACTCTTTTAAGCTCGATAGTGGTGATCGTATCGTCACATGGAATAAAGAAATTTTTTTACGACTCGTGTAAATTACGAGTTTAAAACTTTTCTCCACTACTTTCAACGGTCCGTTTCATTGCTGATGTAATGTAAATGTTTCCGTGCTATGACGCTATGATGTGCTGCCATTGCCGAGCTTAATGCGTTAAGTATTTATTATTAGGTATTAAAATGGTTGTACTTTAATATCTTAAGGGATCCTAAGTTTGTTTTATCGATTTAGTAGGACTTACGCATATACGATTTATTTACACATCAGTGTGCACTACTCGATATCGCACATACACATTCCACAAATTTTTTAATTTACTAATCTTTTATATTAAATATTTAAGTCTAATTCTAAGAACTCAACATTTTTTATTCATATAATCCCTAGTCCAAAGATCAAGATTGTTTTATACATATAAAGCATAAAACTTGTATGTAAAGCAAATATTGTTAAGAGAAGCTCATAACAAAATTGTAATTTTCCAACTTTTTTTGTTTTTAGCACAAAGTCGACCGGTTTGGACTGCATTACCATTTATACTTTAATTGTGAAAAAGGATTTTTAAATCTTGTGTGTGTGTATATGAAGGCAGTTAAAAATACTTATTCAAAAAATAGTCAGTCAAAACTCACAAAGGATATTAGGTCACCTTAAATTTCATTTTGCAATTTTTCTTGTCTGCAATAATAGCTAATAATTTCTACGAATGAAAAATCTTTGCAAAAAGGTACGATTGATCAGCGATATCTTATAATGGAGAAAGATGATTCGCGTTAAAAGTTTTATCTATACAAAGAAATCGTTCTACTCGCACAGATCTGCGCCAAGTAAGAACCCATTACTTCTCAAGTTCACGACAAGTGAATAGCATTGTTTTAAGCGATTACACAATTTTTCCGGCAATTCAATGTTTCTCTCCACCTTCTTTCTATTTTCTTTTACAGCGTGTCGCCCTTACTCTTTTTTTCTCTCCCTATCCTACTTCAGTAGACTCGCACTTTCTTTCTTCGTTCTCCACTATTCTCTTTTGCTATAGTGCTGGCGTTTAATTGCATGATGTTGGGCACACGATGTATTTTCAGGATAAATCTCGCGATGTTTCGTTTGCGCTAGAAAATGCGGGATTATAACGTAACATCTAAGGGAGCGAAAAAGAGAGGAAAATAACGCAAGAAGTCTCTTTTACGCGTAGCGGATAATACAGTGGCGCTCGAATATCGTTCTTGAAATGAAACAATCGCCCGGCCTCTTTACTCACATAAATCTTGACACCTTCTTTTCCTCGCGTGCTTGCATTTTATGCCATTATTTTATTATTTTTTATCCGCATTAAGTTCTAAACATGTGATATGAAAATACGTGAGATGTGATATGAAAATACGTGGGACGTTTTGTATTTTTAAAAACAAACATATTTGTTATATGTAAATTTTGATAATAATTTTGATAATACGATATTTATAAATACTTTTTAGAACGGTACAACTTTCCTGACGAAAGACCTATAATTGTTCGTAAATTTGGCTAATTTGATACTTTGAGTAAGCTGTAAATTTATTTATTATTTGGAATTGTAATTAAAGCGTCAATTTAAAAATTAAAATCGTTATATGGTATTCGGATTTTATGAGATAGCTTCTCTACAAAAAAAAAAATAATTTAAAGGTAAGGAACTGGAAATTCTATTTATGTGTTCTAAACAATGTAGCGAGTGACGATAAACGCGGCCACGCGCGCACATAGATACATATACATGTATGTATTAGTGTGGCTACTATAAAACGCACGTAATATAAAAGCTGCCCCCCAGCTATCCCTACCGCACAGGCGATGTGCTCTTTTTTCCTCCAATTTTTCCATCCTGCTCGCTCTCAGTGTTGCTTGCGCTGAAAGCTCCTAGTTACACCGCATTACATTGTAGCAGTTTATGTCCTGAGATATAATATTTAGTTTAGATACATGAAGATATTAGATATAAAAGAAACTGTTAAAAGTATCACAAGAAAAGATTTCTCGTCATTTTGTAAAGATCTTATCAAATTTACATTATACAGACAAGTTAATTTGTAAATGTCACATTAACCCTTATAACCCTTTGTGAACCGGCGACCCCATTTGGAGTCACCCCCTTTTATTTTATAAAGCGCTCACCTGTTTTTATAAAACTTGAACTATGTAGTAATTTGATAATGCTTTATTCGAATCTGAGGTGAAAAATAAAAAATTCAACATAGTGAATCCAATATGAGATAGAATTTAAAAAAAAAATAAAATTTAAAAAATAATTTGATTATTTTTTTCTCTTCAAACTCGGTTTTAGGCAGCTTTTAATTGCGAAAAACATCACGTGTAGTTTCGCTTTATTTGAAGCTTAACACGTAAACACTTAGTATACTGATTTCCAAACGAACTTTAATTATGAATCTTGTGACACTAAATCTTCCTTCATGGATTTACTATTCTGAAATTTGATATTTTTAAGTTACATTCAAATTTATCAAGAATATCAAGAATCTTCTAAAACTGAATTTCATAATAATCAGATTATTATTTTAAATTTGAATTTTAGAATTCTGAAATCAGAATCAAATTTTACGATTCCGAAAACTTTTGGAAAGCCAGATATTCTATAAGTTACTTTGTTAAAAAAAAACTCCAGTAAAACAAAAAGAGTTAATACAATGATTTTGCAATTCTTTATTATACTATTTTCATTACTTTTACAAATATATAAAAGTTTTTAAATAATTCTTACATATACTCTGATATCTTTAGAAATCATTTGTAGGGTTGTGTTAAAAAGAAAGCAAAGAAATAGAAACCATTATTTATCCAGATGTTGCTAGTATTTCAAAGAAAAGAAAACGCGCAGGACACAAATGATCTATCGTATGTGCTGAAGATTAAAATTTATTGAATAGAGAAAAATTTACAAAATTGAATATTAGTAATATAAATTTATTAATTTAATTACTATTAATTACTATTAATTATCAATTAAATAAAATAACGGCCATTTCTAGTGCATTAGTATCAATGATTGTGTCGTGAACAGAATCTGCTGATCAAAATAAATTCGCTATAGCTCGCGATTAATTTCGATTGAAATTTAAAGTGGCCTGTTGCGATGTTCGGTCTGTGTACTTTCAAAATGAACAACAGAGAGCATGGAATAATAATTTAGAACAATTGGACATTGATAAAAAAACGCAGCACGATTTCTTTATCCATTTGCGTCCTCGATCATTGTAATAATAATCGACGATTATTATTATATTGTACAAGCAATGTCAAATTGGAGCATAAAGTGGTACAAATATGAACACAAACTCTAGCGCGATTATCGCGAAGGGAAATGGGTCGAGAGGATGGTCGACATCTAGCCGAAGGAGACAAAACATGAGATTCGTAGTCATCTCTGCAGAATCGGACGATGGCAGGTTACTATTACGCGATGGTGGGTGGCGTATGGGCTGGTTCGTTATTATTTATTAATACATTTACGATTGTGTGGTAAAGTAACAACCAGAAGTTTGTGACGCGGCTACGACCGTCTACTACAAGCCCAGGCTAATGGGCAAGAAACTCAGAAGTTCCATAACCGGCGTTAACGACACGTTGCGTTTATGCGTCGGCGATCCCGGCCGATGTTGTTCTCGTTAGTAACATCTAATCCCACCCCCGTCGCGATGGTAAAAAAAAACGCGTTCGCGTAAAACGCGCTCATTCGCCCTGATTTCTCCACGAGACACAACATTTTATGAAATAGTGCCGCGTTAAATTCATCACTATTGCTGTTAGTCTTTCAGATGACGTTTATTATGATGGTATGTACGTTTTACTGCTTTTAGAAAGCAATTTTTGACCCTTTAATATAGTTGAAAAATTTGACACATTTCATGTGTCCTAAACAGTCCACTCAAATTTTTGTATTAATTTAACACAAGGTAAATATGTTAGAAAGTAACGCAAACGTTATATTGTAAAAAAATTAACACAAAAAAATGTGACAAACTTAGTTAATTAAAAGTTAAAAATGATTTAAAAATAAATTATAATTATGAAAACAGAATACAATTATAGATTTATATTTAATTTTTCTCTTTCGCATTGAACGTTTATATGATGCCATTATTAAAGTTTGATTTTATAAATTGTATTTTTAAACTAAATTTTATTTTATAAAAGTTATCTACTTTAAAATGTAAAAAATTTTCTCTTTAAGATAATATAAATTTATATATCAACTTATAAATAATTAATATGAACTACGTTATTTGTCTTTAAAAAAAAAGTCGAGATTGATTCCTCATGTATTGTTGAGTTTTTATTATATTTTTGGTTATCCACATATAATTTATATTATTATACCACAATAAATAGCTGTAAAACTCTGCATGGTGTATTGATTAATTTGAATTCGAACTGTTACACTTTTGCCTGAACTCTTGTTAAAAAGTGAAGCAAAACGCTTTCGGCCATCACATTTTAGTTTGCATAAGAACAATAACTATAACTATACATTTTCGTCAACAATGATTTCTGAATGCACTGTATAGAAAAAAAAAATATTCTTTGTTGATTTATTCGCGCGCAAATGGCGAAAATGAATACTAATACACAAGGTAGCACCGCGCGAATTAAGTGATTCACGCTCGAGAGTACGCTGTAATTTCAGTGTTAATAGATTTTCCTCGTGCAAATCAAAGCGGGGATTCATTTTCAGTACAGTCGGGATTTACGACGTATTAAACCCACGGTCCATTGTCGATTTCGACAGCGAAAGTGCGAATCGTAAAAAGGCGGAAGAGTAGGAGTGGAGACGCGGTTTCTTGCAGATTTATGCAGGTTTATCCTTAAGTTGAATATTATCATTCCCCGGAAGGATAATTCTTCAATAGGCGAAAACTCGTTCTTCAAATTTATACTTTAGTCGAAACGTAAGGCACCGTAAAAACGCACCATTTTTGCGCTTCCTAATCGAAACGCTCCATCCTCATGGCTTTTAGGTACCACATTTTTTTTTAATCAAAACGCGCGCGCGGTCGAAACTGCGAATCCACGCCGCTGCTGCATTTTTTATCAGCACACACGTCTCTCGTTCGTCACGTTCGGTATGCGTGGAACGTATTGGTGAATCGCGCTAACATTCGACCATTCGCGGTGGTTCCAAAAATTGTACCCACTCGCTCCATTACAACACCAAAGTAACACTGCTTTTTTCGAAGTATATTTCATTCACTCGCTACGTTTTATCACGCTCGAAGTTATATTTTTAATAATTTGATGACGATCTTAAATCAATTGCGTAATGACGAATTGAAATAATTTAGGATTGAGTTATATATTAAAATATTTTTATAATTATTTGCTTTTTTATCTCTTTCGTTAGAAATTATAATAAAGAAGATTTCAAATTTTGTTTCTCATCGAACTTTTATGATAGATTTTTTTCTTTGGAAATTTGATGGAAATATTGAAAAGTAAAAAGTAATAAGTTAAAAAGAGCTTCTTTAACAAGTTTCGATAATAAAAATAAGTAACAGGAATTTGTGATCAGTTTTACGATCGTAAATGGCTCTAGGAAGTGAAAAATGAAAATATTCTGATAAGTACAATTAGAGAATAGCGATTAACATCGTTTAATTAATTCAGTGATTGAATATTACTAACGACGAGCGAATGCGGACGCAAAAAGTGGAAAGAAGAGAAGATTGTAGGAAAGAGGGAAAAGAGGCGAAAAAATTCACATTTATTCCGTGGCCATCTGGTTATGTCGAGGAATGTATTTAAATTCAATGAAATTCAAACAGAAGACATTTTGAAGGAAAAAAAGAAGCCTCGGGTTTGCAAAAGAAATCAAACGCATGCATAAGCAAAATCGAACCACGACGTCGTCGTGGGATTCAATTTTCTTCCGATCGTGCAATTAAAAATCTTTATATCTCTTGTTGCGAGATTCATCCCTTTCATCCCTCATCCCGCGAAATGTTTCGCACTTATTTCGCTGTCGCTTAATTTCATAAAACTATGAACCTAAGCAGTTTGCGTGTAAAAATTTTCGAGGGTAGGGAAACTTTGGGCTTTCTTATAATATTGTATATTGTACATAATTTGAGCAAGAATGACTTAGTCGTTGGTAACAGAAGAAAGCAGCTAGTAAGAAAGGGACTTTCAACTTCTTAAATAAATAAAAAATGTTAAAGTAAACTTTCTTGCAAATAAATGTTCTGCTAACTTATTTATCAAAATTTATCTTGCAAAACTATCTTTTAAAAATGAATTAGGAAGCGTCGGAAATATCGGTTACCGAGTATGTCTGAGCGAACAGTCACTGCTGTCTGCCTTCTCTCGAGTCGATTCACTCGAACGACCTTCGACAGTTTCGCGACAAATATCCAAAACAATTTTGTCCTTATCTGAATGAAAATACAGTGTGTCGCTGTTGTAGCCTTCGACTTGGGTGAACGTGAGGATGTACACGTGAGTGAAATGAGAAGCACAGAATGGCTAATCAGTCATGTTGAGACTAACTTAAATGGTTTTCAGACTCGTTAGACTATTCCTAAGAAACATCGAGAAAGATTTTTCGTGATTCCATTCTCATGTTTCGTACGCACTTTTGATTCAAAGGAATTGAAGTCAAAGTGCCAACATATCTGAGCAGTTTATTTCAAAAATTATGCAAGTTGTAATTTTAAATACGATGAAAATGTGAAGTAATACAAATTGATACGATTTTAATGCGATCATTAAATTAAAATATTAACTGCATATACAATATTGGAATAAGCGATTTGGTTGATAAGCGGATAACTTCACAGAAATATTTTGGCAGATGTTATCATCGTGTATCGTTATTGTTGTGTAACTTGTGTCAGATTCAATTCTTGTAATGATTGGTCGATGATATAATACCGCGTTTTATATCTGAAGATTGTCTACATGGACTGTTATCCCAATAAGCAAGAAACATTTTGGAATATTTCAACAACATTGTAACATTGTTACATATTATAATAAATGTATATAAAATCTCGATACCTATCATAATTGAATTAACAATTTATTTTTGCGATATCAAATTTATTTCAATTATCGAAATCTACGTTCCAAATATGCCAAATCAACTTGCAAGTTTAATTCATTATTAACTCCATTATATTTCTGTGTTACCAGTATAGTACGATATTCTCTTTTCATAATAAAGCAAACTGAGTAAGAATAGCTCTCATTAAATTGAAAAATTAATTTGCTCTCTTTTTTTATTCTTGCATACACTTGTAAACATAGTATTGATAATTATAAAGGTATACAACTGTTTTATTTTTATTTTTTTGCTTAAAAAATGATGCAGTACAAAAATTCAGCTTTTCAGAAATAGAGAAAACTTATTTTTTAACTTGAGAAGATTATTAACTAATCGGATAATATCGACAAAAAGAATATATTCTTAACATAATTAAATATTATATTTTTGTCCTTTTTATCTTACAATTCTTAAAAAACTACATTTTTTAAGTTATAAGAATTTTAATGATTTTTTATGAAGTTGAATTAATTCACTTTTAATGATTGATAGAGTAATGTTTACTTAACTTATTCATGATGATAAATCATTATCATTATTTTTAAAAAAATTATTAGCAGATATCATTATTAACATCATAATAAAAGTAATGAATATTCTTACTATACGCTTATTAGCAAAATTATTAAATTGTTTGTACAATTTAATATGTGATATTACTATTCTGGTTCCGTGCACAAATCCGTTTCAAGTCCCGAAAAACAATTCGGCGCGGTTTGTGGAATCTGAAATGTATATAAATTCGCACTAAATAATTAAAGCATTTAAGATTTGCTTTGACTAAAAATTAAAATTCTTTATACTAAATTAGAGTTATTCTCTCTTCGGTCGTGTTACAAATTATAATTGTTCATATTTTTGTAACTGTGTCACCTTTGAAGTAAGGCAGCGATGTGTAAAATGCAATAACTATGAAATAATTTATATATTCTAGGTACATTAATTCTACATATAAAGCTTGTACAGTTATCACTTTTATAATTGAAGCCACCACCTATGTCTTTCTCTAGTGTAATTAAAATAGAACTTATACTACGCATTTTTTATACATGACGTATTAATGAAGTATTTGTCTTGCATTCAACTTTTAAATTTCAATTCGAAATCCATCTAGAGGCTACAAAACACTTTTCAAATGGCATACATACCTCAATTGCTCTTAATCGCTCTCAGAGCGATCCGGATCATTATGATCGAAAGGACTAAACACTTCTCGATTTACGAGCGACATGTACGTCATTTCAGCCTCGCCTCTCGACGCTGGTGAAAGAGTCGATGCGGGAAAAACGCGAAGGCGTCGATAATTAATGCCATAAATCCATGGCCCTCGCGCGAGGATCTTCGATCCATCGATTTCGCGCGGGGTGCCGTCAAATGAACCCTCTTCTCAAGGGTGCAGCGTGGCTCACAGCATCGTCGGACCGGAAGTGGCCGTCGACTATGACGTAGCACTTCCGGCCCACGAAAGACTTAGCGAAGCACACACTCGAGATCGCGAGATCGTCCGATATCGAGCGGCTTGAACGATTCGACAGCTGCGCAATGCTTATTCACCCAAGCGTGTTTTTTCGCTTTAGTATCGATGACTTCCTGTCGTGGCAGCGTTCGGTTCATAACTATTAATTCCTCCGATAGTGACAACGTTAGCCTGGATATTTTCAAAGTAGCGTCCACTTTTTTCAGGATCGCTCTTTGTACTCTTCATGCAACGATAATTTCTTCTTTATACTATGAACGAAAAAATTGTAGTCGCAAAAGTTGAACGATTAGCTTTTAGAAAACCAATGTGATTCGACAATTTTAGAACGTCAGTATAGTAAGATAATCGTTAAATACGATCGTTAAAAATAAATACTAGTAAAACTTCTCTTTTGATTTCTTCTTAAACACCATACCACGGAAATAATATACTGTATACTTTTAAGAGTGCATGTACTCTTTCTGAAATTATAAAACTTTTAATCATTAATTAATTAAAATTGTATATTTAAAATTGTATTTTTAAAATTATATTAATAACAATTTTGAATAAAAATTATGGTCTGCAAATTTTATTTTATTACATATTTACATTACTGTTTTAGTAAATATCAAAAGTATTTACCCATCCTAATTTTTGTATGCATTTTTTTTATACATCTGAATTTCATTATAATTTTACTGTATTCTTTTACTCTATATAGAATTACAAATTTTTAATTATTAAACATTATTATTAAATCAACATCTGGGAGAATAAGAAAAAAAATGAAAATTTATTCGTCCATATTTAATTAAGAAAGACAGAGTGGGTAAATAATTTTGTAACAGTAGTGTATATTTAACGCAAAAAAATTATACTTCGTTTCACTTTCGGACCATAATCTTTTTTTAAAAATTACACATATGTACTCTTTTCTTGTGACTTAGATATAATAATTGTATATATGGGCTTATTATAGAGATCCTATAATAATAATAAGAATTTGGCCAAAGCAAATAAAAATGGTAGATAGAAAGAGATAACAGATACATGCATATGCAGAGAAAACAATAAGACAAGATTACTGAAATAATCATTAATTTGTTTAATTATAACTATTTGTCTTTTCCTTTTCTTCCTTCTCTTGTTTTTAAAAATATACGAAGTTATTTTGTAAATGTACGAAGTATATCATAAATGGAGAATTAATCAGACCTGATTCATTTTGGTCAAACTCTTATTATAGGATCTCTAGGCACATTCAACCCAAATTAATTGTTTATAACTTTTATAAAAATGAACATATTGTAAAAAAATTTACTCGAAAGAAACATTAAGGAACGTAAAAATATCAAACAAATATATACGTATTTTTATTAATCAAAAAATTATAAATAATGAGAAACACATTTGGGAAAAAACGGATATATCTAAAGATCTTCAAGTAAAATTCTAGACACTCGAGACCAATATAGCAGAAATATTTAACTTTTTATTGCAGAGTATATAAACTTCCGTAGTAGAGTATATAAGCTTTACTTGGTCCACCTTATACTCTCGTGATAAAAATAAGATGGCTAGAAGTCCTCAAGTAAAAATCTAGACTGAGTGTCCAGATTCTTACTTGGGGATCTCTAGCCATATTGAAAAGGTATTTAAAGGTGTTAAATATTTTTTGTGTTTTACGTCCAGACAGACAGCAGTGATGTAAATAAAATATAAAATAGAAAATATAGGCATAAATATTCCAAAAGTCATCTAAAGATATTTAAAAGACATTTAAATGTCTTTGTAGCATCTTTTAAACTCTTTTGTCCGAGATGTTATTATCATCATAATTGTTGATTATCACCGGGTGAAAATTACGCGATAAACGCAGTTGATAGCAGCGACTGTCGTAGAAAATCGCGTACAAAGAGCCGTCACGATCTAGGAAAAAAAATGTCGGAAATATATCCACCATGTGGTGGAACGACGTTTTCCTCCGTGGAGATATTTGCTCTCGGGACTTATTAGATTTGAGGCTCCTCCTTCTCCCATCCCTTTCGCGTCCTTCGAAGTAAACATGCTTTACTAGGGGCACACACGCATCGTCGCGGCTTTCCACTAACCCCCCTACAGTCTATCAAATTCTTTGGTTCTTCTTTCTTCGCTCCTTCCCATTCTTTGCCTTTCCTTCGGCTTCTTTCTCCTTCGAAAGTTGAGATAAGGTACGATCCCAAGAAAATGTAATGAGCAGAAAAAATGTCGATCAAGATATTATTTTTTTGTTCGACGAGAAAGAGATTCACAGTTATCCATTCTCTATTATTTAATGAAAAACGTCTCTTTCTGTCCTCTTTGATGAAATAAAAAACAAAAATCTTTAAGGAAGATATTTTTAACATTTGTGAAAAATTATCTCAATATATAATTAATAGAATGTCCTCTTTTTTATTATAATTTATGTATTAACATATGTGCGAGAAAAAATAACAAAGGTAATAAATTGTTAAGAAACAAAAGATGAAGAACTGATTTATAAAAGATATATTTTTGTCGAAGTAGCTTCTTGATTGTGAATAATTTATTAGAAAAATTAAAATTTTCTATTTTTTATCTTAAAGATTTGATGAAGGCATTTTTTAATTTTTGAGTTTTCATATTTTTGTCACATTTAGGTTGAATAAAAAATAACGTTGATTGTCAAGAAATGTTTCTAAGACAATTAAATGTAATTAAGTCTAATCTTTTATCGCGTAACATATACATACATATATAATTGCATACGTCATAATATAAAAATATACTGGAGAATAAAGGAGTACAGAAGCGTCACGATGCATCATCATCACGCGCTGATTCATAACTTTTTAGGGACGAATCTTCAAGTGGCTCAACTCGGTCAAAATTTGTCAAACTATTTTTAGTTGAACTCTTTCGGAAGGAACGGATACTTTTGATAAAGTCTAAAAATTTAAACTATCTAAAAATTTAACTAAATATACACAGATAAAAATAATTGTGTTGAATTATCAAAATAATAACGTAGAATATAATTACGCTTAAATGTTGACAATGTTGCAAAAAGTTTACATTGCAAGTTAACATTGCAGTGAGTTTGAGCGTCTTATTTCATTATTTTAATGGTTCAAACAAAATTATTTTCAGATCTGTATCTAACTAAACTTTTAAATTCTTTAGCAAAACCGTTTGTTCTGTGTACGCATTAAAAAAGCCCTCTTTACTTCTCATTATCACGTCATCGATTATGGGTCATAAGACTTAATCAGATGTCCAAGTGGATCTTATATAAATTGTTACAACGTTTGCGGGAGGGACTGCCGACTTAACGAATCGTTTCTCCGTACTCATTGAGTGAATGGATCTGCGAAAAATCTCGTCATCGCAAAACTTCTTTCACTCGCTTCGCTTAGATCGATGCATCTCTTCATCTGATTTGTTGAGGCATACGATTGCATAATTCGGGTTAATATGCCAATTAAAGAAGGAAGGACAAATACATTCGATGAATATTTTGTAATAACACATATGTACATTTTTATTTACTTATGTTTTGTACACAATTGATACTGAATGTATAATAAATTATGTTAATAATTATTTTATTATTTCTATCTTCTTAATCGCCTGACGAACTGCTTTAAATGACTTTAGCGGCAAATTAATAAAATAATTATTATATAATATAATTGTATTATTGTTGATAAAATCAAATAAAGATATGTTTGTGTAAATGTAATAACAATATTATAAATAATTTATGTTGCTATTGAATGATATTTCACATTTGTACCACATTTGTAATTTATCCAAACATAAAGCAATTTGTCTATAAAGAAGCCTTGACAGTTGCAGAAGTCTAGAAAGAAGAACGAATCTAATAAAATGATAAATCTACGGATAAAATAATAATAATAATATCATTCAAATAACTCATATACGTTGACACATTTACATATTACAAAGCTCTCATTATTAATAATATAATATCGACAGAAGTAGCTAGTGGATTTGATTAAACAATAATCAATCCGAAATTCAATTTGGGATAACATTTTATATTTTTAATTAGTGTACACGCTGCACCACAGTTACGATTTTCCAACAGACAGGCGACAAACGCTTTCGAGCGACTTTTAAGCTTGACAATACGACGCTGTAAAAGACCGGATTATAACAAGTCCGTAAGTGCGATCGTGTCGAAAGGCGAGACGACGACGACATGCATCGTACGCACCGTGACGGTAAATAGTGGACGCCCGATATCGCGAGCCCATGACGGGCACAATAAATTATTCGTCGTCTACGTTCACCTTGGCGTTCACGTTGCGCGCCTGCCGCGCTAATGCATATTGGAATAGCACACTGCTCGTAGGTGCGTACACCGGAGCGCCCAAGTTACGGTTAAGATGTTTCTCCCGTGATGTGATCGACGACACATCTTTATCCAACGTCCTCCCCTCCGTTCATATCGAGTTGTCGTACATCCCCTTCAGCTCAGCCCGTTCTTCATTCCGTTCGCCAAGTTCCAGGCTGGACCGCAGGGAGACTCCAGACTCGAAATCACGGGGCATTATTAAGAGATCTCTTCATTTATTCACATCCCTTTGATTCCTTTGGATCTGAAAAGCATTTTACGATACATTTATTATTCGCGGGATTTGTGAAAATTTCAGTGTTATTCGGACGATCTCTCTTTCTCTCTCACTCTTTCTCTTTCTCTCTTTTCGCTCATCGATAACTTTGATCTCAATTTTTATAATACATCTCGTATCTTGCCCATGTCAAATTGATTGTCTATAACTTTACGTGCCAAGTGGCGCACAGTACAGCTTTTATTATGGATTAATACACGTAAAAAGTGCTTTTAGTGCGGTGGAACTAAAAACCACTGGCAGAGCGTTGCGGCTGACGCGTGCAAGCTTCCTCTTTTATCATGCAGGATTCACTGAAAAGCCTTGAGCGATTTGCTCGCGTTCTTGCGCGAGATATAGCGAGTGTTATATACGTGTTTCCGGTCAGGAGAGATGGAAATAGATTTAACAAAGTACACGTGAATAAGAATTGCATTTGGCTTTCGCGGCACGTGGAAGCTATCAACCGAAATTCTTCTCTTGATGAATTTATCCTTGCCACAATCCTCCACATTTAGTCTTGATTCGGTAATACAGTTTTATCTGCGCACTTGGAAAATGTGTAATGAATATTCGATTGATTTGTCGCATTTAAAAGGACAATCGTTTCTCATTAATAAACCACGGGTACACAAATCGTCTTTTCAATAAAATTATTATTTTGCTTGATTAAGAAAGACGTATTGCAATTAGATTACATACGTTTGAAAATTCTGCAAATAAACTGTCTGTTAAATTATTAACAGATATTTTTATCTTTATATATTATTTAAAGTTATTTTAGACCGTTATTTTTCACTGATATCAAAATAAAAATTTGTTTCTTCAATCAAATTACTTTCTTCAATATTTGATTATATGAGTAGATATTAATATAACTTTTACTTTTTGCTGTAATTAGAAAATCGATATCTGATTTGTAACGTAATTCGACTTGAAAGCGCGAAGAGTCCCTGAAAACATAAAATGCCTAAATTTCTTAAATTGTTTAATGACCATCATCAATCATGAATGGTCAATGGTCGTGTAAAACGTCTACAAAGAGCCGAATTCGCGATGACATCATTGTGCGGCAACAAGAACATAAAATAGGCCGAGTGCGATGCTGTGGAACCGCGATTATGAGTAGAGACGTCTCGGTTGTTGGCGCGAGACCGCTATAAAAGACGGACAGATGAGACGAACAGCGCAAAGGTGGCGTCATGCACGCAGATGATAGTCGAATGAGTTTCAGACCATAAGTTTCAAACGGTTGCATAAGCGTCGCGTCAAGAGTGCGGCAAATCGCACGAGACGCTTCCAAGAATCACGCGCGTTAATCGTTAGATTTTGTGGCACCCGTTGAACTCTCACGCTCGACGCGCGCGAGTTTGCTTGTCGGGTCACCCACGGGTCTGATCTCACCTGGTCATCCCAGAGCGATTTATCGATGGTGAACGATGTCACGGCGACGAGATTGGCGTTTGTGGCCCGGAGAAATCGGTGGCGCAACCCTAAATTTACCGAGGCTCTCACTCGTCCAAGATTATAACACAAAGTTGAGAAACGTGCCTAAGACCCGATGGGTGTACCCTAAATAGTACGAGCGTCCAAACTTTAAACACGAAAGATTTGGAAACAGCGCGATTTATGAATATGTAAAAGAACTTGATAGCATAAGGCCCGATTCTACAAATGTAAGATTAACTTTTACTGTTTATCTTTTTTTAATTCTAATTCTTAGAATTAGAAAAAGGAATAGTAAGCTATCTTTTTAATTTCAATTTCGATTTAACTTAATTAAAGTTAATCTAAGAATTGGAATTAGAAAAAAAAAGATAAATAATAAGTTAAATTGAGATTAAAGTTAATCTCACATTTGTGAAACTGGGCTTTAAAAAGCAAAGAGAGCTTATTATAAACTAGAAATCTTTCAATAAGAGTTTGGATACGAGCTATCGTTTTGTATGCAGGGTAAAGTTGTAACAAAAATCTGCGAGAGAGAAGAACATATATATTGGGTCATCTAAAAAGTATCCGCGGTTTCTTGTCACTAGATGTGTGTTGATGGTCATATATCTAGTGACAAAGTACCGCGGATACTTTTTAGATGACCCAATATATACCATTTCTTTTTCTTTTTCATTCCGTTCTATCTTTTTCTGATCTCTCTCTCTCTCTCTCTCTCAAGAACTGTTAAAACATGGCAGACCAATAAAAAATGCTTTTTTGTATTCAGATTCTTATTATAGAAGGTCCTTAATCACAACCGATCAAGCGTAACTTTGGATTCAAATATTAAATAATTCAAACAACATGTCTAATAACGAAACATAAAGACGTCTACAAAACATTTTAAAGACATTTTTTTAAAAGATGTTTTTAAGAAAAACACATCTTATGTCTCGATTTTGGACTTTTTATTGTCTGGGAATAAACTGCAGTTTTGTGACTCCCGTCCTCTAATTTATCAACTGTAAAAATCAAAATGAAGGGTTTGGATGGAGCGCAAGTAAGCGATGTTGTTGCTAATGAGACTTCTTGGAGTTGGCACTTCGCTTAGGACACACGGTAGTCTATATTTCCTTACCACGACATTGATACAGTACGTTGCTGGTAAAGCCGGTCGATCAGCATGCTAAAAGTTTCACGACATAATGGATTATCGGCAGAACGGCGCGCGTAACCAAATATTTGCATGATCCTTATTTGGTTGACTGTCGATACCATCTGTAAATTTTTCAACGCGCGCTGTGAACGTTGCTGTTTAAGTATTTAACAGTGAGAATCGATGCGTGAGGTGAGGAGGCTGAATGTATGCAGTGTTGCATAAAATATAACACGTTTGCACAAATCGAATGTGAATATTTTCGATAAATTCTTTCGTCCAATTATATCGTTGCATATTTTTGGGAGCAAGTACGCTTTCGAGTTCAGCGGATTCGATGGACAATCGCGGAATCGGAATAGGCGTTCGAATTTATTGTCGCCTTCTTCATAGCGATAATTCATTCCCGCTCGTTCAAGATAGCTTTATTATCCTGCCCACACTGGAATACTTAATTAGATCTACAGTGAGAGAACGTAATGAGCGAGCCGCGTTTTACGCCGATTTGCAACACACTTCTCGAGCGAATTTCTGACATTGACACAAAATACGCAACGCGTGTCTCGCTCTCAAGAACATCTTGTTCCTTTCATTTTTCTTAGGAATGTATTAATTATTAAATGTAATAAAGATATGTGCACTGAAAAAAAATTTTTTAAATCTAAGTAATATTTTCTTGAATAATACTAAGTAAACATTCCTTTACTGCAAATAAATATTGATTTGAAAAATCAATACTTAAATTAAATAATATACGTTTATGTTGAGTAAATATTTACATTTAAGAAATTACGATAGAAAAATGTTTAACTACGATGTATGACGTACTGAAGTTTTATTGTAATCAAAATTAAATATGTTGTTAAGACTTTTTGTCCTCAATAAGATTTTTTTAGTGTCAGCGATGATTATGATATTTATCACAATAAACAAAAGGTTTATATAATACTATCCTGAGCTCTCAATATTTATATTATTTATTTAAGATATTTGCACTTAAATATATAGTCCATTATGGAAAAGATGTGAATTAAATTATTGATTTAACAAATAACTTTTAACTATATTTAAATTTAAAGCATCTTTTAAATCGAATATAAATTTGATATCAAAACTGATAAATTCAAAATGATGTATTCAATATGAATGTCAAAACTTGAAAAATATCTGGATTGTTACAAAGTATATAAATATCTTCATGATTTTTAATTTCTCAATTTTGACCTCGGATTCATATACAGCGATCTAAAAAAACTTTATGACTAAACTTTATGACTAAACATAATTAAAAGCTATTTGGTAAGTCATCAATAACTAATTCACAATAGATATCATATAATATTTAACCATGAATATCTTATTAGCGACACTAAAAAAATCCTTTTTTTGAGGATTGAAAGTCCTAATAACATGCTTAATTTTTTGATATTAATTAATTTACAATAAAACTTCTCCAGCACGTAACATATCATAGTTACAATACGACAAAATACATAAAATTAGCTCTTTTTGCAACTTTAAATGTAAATTTTTTAAAATGATGACGTGATGGAATAATTTGGAAATCTGGATTTGTATTCAGCATCCAAAAAACTATAGAAAATGACTTGTCCCATTCTGTCTTTATTTTCGAACAGTGTAATTAAATGATAAATACAGATAACGCATTATGGTCTTAAAACCTACCTACTTTAATATTGATAAATACAGATATTTTTAACGATCCTTCCACGTATTCGCCCACGTGTCGTGCCTTGGAAAAGTCACGTTCGGCAATCGTGAAATTCAAGCTCTGTCATTGAGATGGACAGGCGACAGATTGTTTTCAAGGAAGAGCGCGATGGCTCGATTAACCGTTGGCCTACAAAGTGCTCGCGCTTCGGTTCGATTCGCAGACGCATCGCGCGCTCTCGCATCGCTCAATTAGAGTTGAACGAGAAGCGTGGCATCACGTATAGCTCGCGGGCATTCGCGGCGGGATGAGCGGATTTCCAATTCATGCGATGCCGCATTTTAATTAAATACAATTGGATCATAAATAGATTTAATTATGAATACTTGACAGCCGACGTAATACGGTTTACGTATGCGTATGAATAATAGAAATGTGCGCCGCGGCGTGTCCGCGGCTTACCGCCGCGCGCATTAGATTTTGCACGGAATAACCATTTGAACGTTCTAAAATCATCCGAATTCGTCAGCGGAACGCTAAAAACGGACGATCGTATTATACGATCATCCCGACGATCATCGGGCCGCTACGCCGACGGGCGTTACGCGAAACATGATGTCACTATTTTCCGTGATGTGCATCTCGATTTCTCGCCGATGAACTCACCGGGCTGGAGCGCGCGCTCCGCGCCTGATGACATAACTCGCAACGCACGCGTGCACGCGCGTTAACTTGGCCATTTACACGCCAGACGCGACGAAAAAAAAAAAAAAAAAAAAAAACAAAAAGGTAAAAGGGAAAGAGGCGTGGAGCGGCGCAACCGGTGGAAGTGCATTTTACGCCGGGGTGATGCATTTATCGACGCTGACAATGTGGTATCGCTTTACCTTTACTCTCGCATTCTTCGTCTTTGACGCGGGAGTTAAGCAAGATTAATTACACCTGGCCGCTACCGAAGGTCGAAAAAACGTTTCGAGGTCGGTGAGTAATACCGGACGATTTATATCGGAGTAATATTAAAGCTATCGATACTCTCGATAACACTCGCGCGTTGTTACAGAAATCTACTCCATGTTAATTGAAAAATTTCACCGACTGGAACGCGAACGATGGTTTCGGGAGATATTTTGCGGAATCCTCTGGATATGTACGAAGTTTAATAATTAATTTAATGTAACGACAAATTGCGACCTTTTATTTTTCTTAATTAACCGATACCAATGCACCGCGAAGTATCACATGTTTATTTTGGCATGATGAAAAATTATCGATACGTCCATTAACATTTCACCGTATTACAAGCACAGTCGGATAAAATTCTCCATTTGCGAGTAAATTATTTAGAAGTGTGCAATTTGCATAAGCAACCATGTCGTATCGATAACGGCACAGTGCTTGACCATGCTTCATCGACGATAATGAGAGAATAGTCTGTTTTAACCTGTTATGGTTTGTAAAAACAAGTGTAAAATATGTCAAGGATGTATCAAGAAATTAAGGGGAATGAACTCGTTTGTTCTTTCTATTCTAAGATTCTATTTAAAAATTCTTCAAAAGATAATGTGACGCTATTTAAATAAGATAAATGTACGAGATCGAGTTTATATATACACATATATATATAAATTAAAGACATTTCAATTTATAATTTAGTCACGTTACAAGAAAGATGGACATTGCTCAATTTTAATAGAAGATATTTTAACATTTATTATATATTATTCATTTGCTAAGAAAGAAGCGATGAACCGTGTCTTATTTAAAATTTCTGATAACTTTAAATAAATTAAAGTTATTAGAAAATCTTTTAGAGAGGAATGTCACTCTAAAGCCAACTTTATACGATCTATAATTTACGATAGCTAGGAGCAATTTATCAGCGACATATTGGTTAAATGTTGGGCTATATTAGGCTAATACTGGACTAATATTTGGACAATATTGTGCCAATAATTGAGCTACTAGGGAGAATTCGAAATAGAATTCTATTTATAATGTTACGTATCAAATTATATAATATAAATAATAATATAAATGTAATTATAGATGGGAAAAATGTCTTGTGTTACAAGAAATACGATATCAAATAATAGATTAAATTATAATTGACACCATATATGGATAAAATTTGCCTATTCGATTGGACACAATTCTATTCACAGCGCTTATAGATTTTCAATTTTCAATACATCAAATACAATTGACCAATCATGGATATTTATACTCTATAAATTCTGTGGAGTGAAATCTTACTCCAAAGAGTAAAAATTGAGCCAGTTTCGAAAAAGAGTATCTCATAATACTATCTCATAATTTACTCTCAAAGTTTTAGAAGGTATCTTGATATCTTTCATATTTATAAAAATAAAACGTTGTACGTACATATAGTTATAAATATATAATTCTGATTATTCACATGTTTCCCGAATTACACGAGAGATACGTATAGAATTATAAATAAAATTCTCTCGCGAATTATACATTGTCTAAAATGGATTTAAACAGTGAAAATTGAGTGAAATTCACTTTAAAAGTTTCAGAGAGAAACCACTATTAATTAAACGAGTAAAGTAAAACCTTCGCATACGAAACTGAAGGATGATCGTTATCAATGTGTTACGCGAACCAGTCGGACGTGTTGAATATTTGTGATGCCGCGCGATTTTTCCCAGCCGGCCAGGCAGCCTAAATCTTCCGTTGTCGATTTATACGCCCGGCAAATTCGTGCCCATGACGAAGGGTCACTAGGGCCGGCCGATAGAGTTTGACGTAACTACGATGTCCGGTGTTCGACCGTGTTTCGACGACGATATGATAACCGGCCCAACAGTCTCTCTCTTTCTCTCTCTCTCTCTCTCTCTCCCTTTCTCCCTCTGTCTCTTTCGCTCTCGTTCTCTCTGCCCGCCCACGAGTGCCGTAAATAACGGACCAGGTAAAACGAATTGTCGATAAATAAATGTTCGGGTCGTGTATACGTGTCATGTTGTGGACCGACGAGCTCCGGCGATCGTTATTTCATAACCGTTGCGCGCTATCGTTTTCCAACCTGGCCATTCGGACCAGGCCGCCTCCTCTTTGCCGCCATTTATTTGATAACTGACGGACGGCCGCGTGTTCTGTCTCAGAATCGTATTTAGAATTCGTCTGGCACGTCCGCCATCCTCCCACCGTCCCAAAGCCCGTTCTACCTGCCCCCACGTTTGTCCAATCCAACGATCGATCGACTTTTTAAACTGTCAATATAGCGAGGTCAATAAACCGGACGACTCGCTGTCCCTCCGTTGCTCCGACAATTCGGGTCACCCCATAGATTTAGTATCGTGTAATCTACCGGATTTCCTATAAATCTTTTGACAAAATGTTTTAAAATGTTCTACCGGCGACATGATAGTTATCTCAATTGCATACAATATGGTGCAATTTTTAATCACAGATACAACGTTAACAGATACAACGATGTGCTGAAATGATGTGGTATAATGAAGAGCTTTAACCAATCTAATATAATTTCATAATAGTAATAATTATTATAGTAATTTAAAAAGTATAAAAGCATCCCCTTTATATTATTAATTTTCCTTTATTTTAAATATTTATCTAAAAATTGTTAAGAATTGTCAAAATGCATGCTACGAAAGGTTCAAGTTGACTGATTCAAATCACTCGTAAAACACCAGGGGCTTTACGTGCCAAAGATTACCGAAGCAGCCGAATCGAAATGGATACCGGCGGCTATATTTCTATATCTCATGACCCATAATTTTCTATATCTCCGGTTAGCCGTATCGTAAATACGTTGGACGTAATCGTAAAAATTTTTATTGGTCGCGCATCTTTTTTAGGCTGCAGGGTCGAAACGGGTGCCTAAATAGGGCTGCATTCATCCGAAACTTCACTCGAGTATTATTTTATCTTTGTTGTTTACCGAATGTTAAAGGATAAAATGATGCATGAATGTGTGTACCCAGATGAAGTTTCTGAACGCCGCCTGAGACCCTATTCTGTAACTTGGTATGACAGTAACGACATCGTTACATTGTCGTTGCGCAGATATTTTATATGATAAAAAAGATGTCATTAAGGCCGCAGCACAGACTTTTGCATAACGCCATAGTGCAAGCGAATCAACCAATCAGAATCCTTCCTTTCCTTGCATCTCAAAAAAAGAAAAGAAGAATTTTAACTGGTTGATTCTCTTACGCACTATGCATTATGTGTTATACGGAAGTCTGCGGCCATTACTGTCACAACGAATTACAGAATAAGGAGAGGCTTAAACAAGTCAGCCTAAAATTGAGAAGAAGAAGGACTAAGGAAGGCAAACAGAGAAATCTCTCGCAAAATAGACTGTTGGAATTTCTTGCCGACGTAATAATTCGTAATATTCGCGCACCTTGCGCAACCTTCGCGGATTTTTATTCTTTTTTTCTTTACGAGAAAGAGGCGGCGTAAAGTCCCGCTCTCTGTGGCTCCGTTCTGGCGGATATCTTGCCCTCGTCAGATACCGGAGTCACGTGATATCTTTTTATCTACATTCCAGGTATTCTTATTCGCATATTTCATACGGCGCATCAGCTTTTACTGCACTCGTCGCACCGCACAAGGCCTCTGCATCCGACGAGGTCTGCGACGCTGAACGTTGCACAGGGCGGCAAGAAATTAAATTATACTCTCTTTATTGCAGCGGCGCGCTGTGCTTGCGCGCCCTTACGAGATAACGAGACGCCGCTACGAAACTATAGTAAGAGACATTCATACATCGTTGCAAGATCCACAAGGTATAATTTTCGTGCTAATGCATTTTCGTAAATCCCATTAGGGTTCGCATCATTGTAATTTTAATTGCACGCGGATGGAGAAATCAATAACGTTTGATTGTATTCTAAGTAATACAATATTTGGAACGTTGAAATTATTTTTGTTGTTTGAAAAAATATATTCTTTCACACAACGTACACTGATTATTGCGATTAATATCATCACATGCTTCGGTCAAATTGGTAAGACACTCACGCGGAATAAAGAAGATGCAGATTTAAATCCCAGCTGAGATAATATTTTTCAAACGTAATAAATTCTTTACGGCCTTTTAAAGATATTTATTAGCATGAAATTGTAAAATTTACACAAAAAGACTCGCTTTGATCGGATATGGAATTATCTTCATGAATTGCGTATTATTTTTCGAGTTGACTGACAACGCCGCTCGTGATAACAAGAAGACTAGAATTATCCCTTGTCATCTGCAATGACGGAATAACCTGTTGTCAGGTGTAATTGTTCAAAGTGATGTTTTGCCGAACATCCAGGCCGTATTGCTACCCAAGAAGACTGAGAAGGTCGCGTATGTGTCCCGTATAGGCGATTTTTCGCGTTCGCCGATCGAATTCGGCGTTAAACTGTAGGTCTCTTCGAGTGTTGACAAACTCTAAAGAGTAAGAATGCCATTACTATTAAATGCAAAAACATAAGCGAGCCTCTGTCCCCGAAGAGGCTCTAAAGTTAATACGCATAACTGATACGCATGATACTGCGACTCAATAATAGGGTCGGAAAACTCACAGGGGAATTTACCAAGATCAAGACCAAGAAGGCATAATCCTAATCTAGCATCTGATGTAAGTACCATGCATTAATTTTTGATCTTGCGATCTAGCTTTATAACCTCCTCGGGGAGCAGAGGTTCAGCTTAATTATTTCTTCGAATAGTAGATTTATCCACTCTCAAATTCAGTAACTTGGACCTACAGTTTAACGCCGAATCCTAACGGCGTTAGTGACTTCTCTTAATCATTAGATAGAGCCATTTTCGGCTTTTAAATGAGAAAAATCGCGTATGGGCGTAAGTGAGATCGAACCCGAATTTACAGATCGCGAGTCAATTGCATTGAGCAACAATCCATTTGATGCTTTTTTTTCACTATCGACTATATTTGATCCATAAATCCTTTAATATCTTTTACACTTCTTTTATAAGTGAATTCATTGTATTAACCAGGTATCTAAATACTCTTTTTGCTGCAATTCAGTTTGATTCATCATGTTACATATTGAACTGACTTAATAAACTATCGGCACACGTTATATCTAATAAACATAGGCAGTTCGTACGAACTGCCAAATAGGTACACTGAAAAAATTTAATAAATTGTAATAAATATTTGTCCAAATAGTACTAATTAAACATTTACTTATGGTAAACAAATATTATCCAATAAAAAAATGATACTTAAATTAATAATTCTTTATACCAAACAAATATATATTTACATTTAGTAAACATTTAGTTAGTATTATTTAAACAAATATTTATTAAAATTTAATAAATTTTTTTTTAATAATCCTTCCATCAATAATTGTCAGTAGGAATGTTATCCCAGACAACACGCATGTCTAAAAATGAGACATTTTAAAAACGTTTAAGAAAAGTTTTAAAGACATTTTTTGAAAGAGACATTTAAAAGATATTATTAAAACGATTTATGCCCCGATTTTGAATTTTTTGTTGTTTAGTACGATTCGCTCTTGAAATTTTTCTCAAGTTTAACATTTGATACCGTCCGCGTTGAAACCGTTTCATTCGTGTTATTATTTCTATAATTTCTAACAACTATTTCACTCTAACGAGTTCGGAAAATGTGAAAATGCAGCGCTCCATCAGCACAAAGAGCATCTTAATCCCCGTCGATCATTCGGGATGAGTGTATGACGGCGCGTTTATTTACAGCCCCTAACGTGCATACACCATGTAGAGCTATTACACCGAAGATCGAATGATGTAAACGAGCGCGTTATCTCGAGTACACCGTTGTATTATCCGCTTATTTTTAGATGCTACGTAATGCACGTATTAGTTAAGGCAACAGACCGCGAGAATTTTCCGTCGTCGCGTCGAATGTATTCTCGAGAGATAACGGCGATTGCTATGACGAAACGTGCTTTGATATACGCCAATCACGGACCGTCTAATGGAGGACAAGAGTCGGTATTCATATTTTAATGCCGATCACTGATTTAATATCAAGCGGCTGACTCTGATTTTCATCTAATACGCGAATCGTGGGCGCGCATTATTCCAGAGATTGAGAATCACATCAAGATATTTAGTAATAAATGCGATATATATGAGTATTACAAGCATGGTTGCTACCTCTCTGCTTTTCGACTGGAGTTCTTGATAGAATCTCCAGCTCTCCTGACGGAGAAAATCTCTGACTAATCACTTAAAATTTTGATGAGTTCTTTTTAAGTATGAGCGTTGTTTTTCTCTGATTTTCAAAAGAAATTTCTGATAGAGGGATTAGATTTGATGATCTTTTTTTTTCTAGAGAATGCAATTCAATAGGTTCGTTCGCGTGGCTTTAAACCCTCAAAAATGTTTATATTCAAAATGAGATAAATATAAACAATATTAAGTGCTCACAATGAGATGAATATAAATAATATTAAGATATCTTAGATCGAGATGTAAACACAATATTAAAATATTTTAGATCAAGATATGAACACAAATAAGAAATAAAAGCTTGGATCTTTAGTGAAAACAAAAGATAAATATAAATTCACACATTGAAAAGAATAAAAACAAAGCTGAGAGAAAGAGAGAGAGAAAGAGCAAAAAGTACAAGCAATGTAAACAAACTTAATACTAATTTTGATAATGATAATCGATATTTGGCAGGATAGCCATTAATCTCCAGTGAAATAGTCGAAAGGTGACATCTGTGGTTACGAGATGTGAGAGTGTTATTCAAGGGTCAGAAAGAAATCGCGATACTCGTGAAGAGATGCTGGATACGGAACCCGTCAGCATATTAATTTTATCTTACTATACCATCGCGTCGTATGGTCTCAAGTTATCCTCGTGGATCCATTTCCGCTCCGTCGTAATATGTCGTCGTTGTCTTCAAGAATAGATTCTGAATATTTCCTCTTCTTTCTTTTACTTCATAATTAAAAATTTTAATTGCAAATTGATCGCAAATTAATGTTCTTAATTTGAATAAAAGTTATATCTTTTAATTCTAATCATGCAAAATGAAAAAAAATATACATTTTGTATTATACTTTATATATATATATATACATATATATATATATATATATATACATATATATATATAAAACATAATTTTAACTCTCTATCGCTAATGTGAAATTTCCACTCTTCGTCTGCAATCTAAATATTCGAACTTCAGATTTTTATATTGTCTCGAACTGTAATGAAATATTTTTACATACCTACATATAAAAGCTTTAATAATGATATTTTTTTACTATCACAGAAGTTGGATTGTATTTTATTATTGGATCGTAGATTATTATTTTACTTATTTTTTACAAATAAAATTGATCTACCAGAATTCTCATCAAAAAATCGACTGTGCTCTTAAAGTCCAATATATTACTGGTGGAAAGTTAAAATTTATGTCTATCGCATTAAGAATGTCGAAACATAAATATAAAACTGATTATATAATTGAAAATAGATAAACTAAGATCATAAAAAATATATATCATATATTAAAACATTTTATTAAATTTCTCTTTACATTAAATATTAAAAAAATGACACGTATTATTTTTAATATTGTTATAGTAATATTGTTATAGTGAATACAAAATGTTTAAAATTGGAAAAGAGTGCCGGACCATTTTAATCCACCCCGGGTTGTCCACTCTGGGCTTAACTATTTAAATAATTCTCCCTCCGCTTCCCTCTCCTCCCCCGCCGCGCTCTTGTTAATAATTGAATTAGTGCAACGAACTCCCGAGCTTGCTAATAATTTTATTTTTATCCACCGCCGATCGCATCCGTTTAATTTAATACATTGGCGCAACGCTCTACGGCGACTGCCGCGCGCACGTGTCGCGCATCTTAATTGCATCGCCGGCGATGCAAATTACACCGCGTTAGCGTTGCCACGGGGTCGTTTGGGGAAATCGCGCGACGAAGAAACGCGCAATTTTACACACCGATGTCCTTTCCCTTTCCTCGTACATTCTCGCGCTTGGCTTCGCCCAGCCGCTCACCGCCTTATCGCGTCGCGATCCGCACGCGACACGATCAACATTCCGACGAGACGCGAACTCGGTCGCGGAACAACAGGACCGTCGCTCTGCTCGTTAAGCACTCCGGAGGTCGATCGGGCGACAACGATTCCCGCAATTGCGAACGCACGCACGATCGAAATGACCGTGGCGGCGAATAGAAAGCCCGGGATCGTTGCATGGTTGCGTCGGGTGACGCGTTTCTCTCGAAAACTTTTAGACTAGGTCTCACACGCATTCTACAATAAGCCATTACTTATTTAAGCTTTAAGTCTTTAGCTGTAAAAAATTGACCGGTCGAATGTGTGAGACTTGATCGATCAATTTCTTACGGCTTAAGATTTGAAGCTTACGTAATGGCTTGTTGTAGAAAGCCTATTACTCTCATGGACTTTCTACAATAACTTAAAGCTTAGGTAATGGTTTATTACAGAAGGCCCATGAAGAGTAAAATCTCGCTCTTAAAGATTGAAAATTAAGCCACCCTTTTTCAAGAATGGCACAATTTTCACTCTTTATGAGCTTTCTATAATAAGTCATTACCTAAGCCTTAAGTCTTAAACCGTAAGAAATTAATCAATCATAGTCGATTATTCTTCTCACATTCGACTGACTAGTCAATTTTTTACTTCAAGCTTATTAAGTAACAGCTTATTATGTTAGAATGTGTGTTAAAGTAAGAAAAAAATGTAGAAAGTTAAAGATATGATTTTAAGATATCGTGATTATAAATGTAACTATTATACAAGATTAATCATCAACTCGTGTCCTGTTTATTAATGAGCTATCGAGTTACATACGTCGCCAGGTGCACACTTGTAGATAAAATGCACTCCCTTCTTTACGTTCCTTTCCCCTTTCTAGACGGGTTCCACTTGCTCGTTGCTTCGCCTCTTCCTCGTGAAGACGTATCGCTCGTGGACGGTAATAAAAATATTTCTGCACAACAGAGCGAGCTCATCCACGTGACACAATGAGCGCAAATTAATGTGCGCTCGAGATATACCCGCGGTTTCTTTTATCTCGGATCGCCCGGAGGATGGCTCACGTTGGGTCGGTAAAACGCACACACGCACGCACGTACGGATTGCGGATATCTTCATACTATGAAAATTAATAAAAAAAATTAAAAAAGCAAATAAAGAACGGCTCCGCACGCTCATAATTCTCACGCTCATCTTCGCGAATAATTCACGATCCTTGAGATACAGTTAAAAAATTCGAAGCTTTTTAATTTCACGATCCTTGAAGTAATATCCGCAATAATCGTGCAAGCACGGCGATTGCCAGTGCTATTAATAGAGTATATTTAATAGAATGTACATTGAATTATTTTCAAAGCCCTCAGTCACGACGACGAATTCCCATTAGTTAGCCGCGACCTTTTCACAGGGTGGCCACCAGATGGAAAAAGATCGTCGTCATCGAGGCACGATAAATTACAATCGTCTTATCGATTGTGACGCGTCGTGCTCGGCTCGATTGTGGACGCGATTGCGTTGCGTTCGTCGTTTACGCCACCGGCAGGCATGGCAGCGACTCGATCAGGAGTCCATCACCGGCGGGAGTACAACGCGAAAAAATAGCATAACGGGAGGTCGACCGGGTTACTTTCTAGTTGCCTTGTATGCGCGTATACGCCCGCGCGCTGTCGATATTTCAACCTGCTGTATACACCGCGATTATAGCCGTCGCGCAAGCTGCAGCGCATGCATCTTGTTACGCGAAATTCGCGTGGGTAATAGGGGCCTTTGATTGCGTCGTCAAAGTCGCTGCACGAAAGACGAATAAAGAAGTGCATGCGGCTCGCAGTCTTTAACATTCAATTAGACTGACAGTAATATTATCAAGATCATTAATGCTATTGTATTATGTAGATCTCGATACGAGCTCCTAATTTCAAGCTATTTCGTTATTTATGAGTATAATTTAAATATGAAACTGTTTTATACTTAGCCCTCTAAGGTTTGATTTTATTGAGAAATGGGACACGTATTGTCTAATTATTAAAGATCTGGGGAATCGCTAAATATCGAATGAAATCGAAACATTAAAATTGATGGATCAAAATGTTGGATTTAAAATAAAATATTATTTAAATTGTAATAAAGTTCACATAATAAGATTAGATTTATTACGTAATTTGTTATGTGATTTTAAAAGGAAAACTATTTAAAAGACACAAATACGATTAGATATATGAGATAAAAATAAAAATAATTGTAACAATTTTACAACATATTACCAATATTATTATAATTAATATTTTATCAATAAAATTAAATATTCATTGACAACAAGATGTATTGATAAAAAAACTGTAGGAAGTTCTTCTCAAGTTTTTCTCAATCTATAAGTATTAATTAATAGACCTTTAAATAGTTATTTTTCTTGTTGTTGAAGTACAAAAGGCTTGATAATTGTTTATACATTAACATATTATTAATGTACAATAAACAATGAATAATATATAATAAACGCTTATTTATATGCATTAATATAAATAATTAAACATTTATTATATTATTTTTACAGAAATTATTTGTAATGATGAATCGGGAATTGAAATTGCAACTAATTATCTGTACATAAACAAAATAATATCTAGTTTTGCAAACAAGATCTTTATCAGTAAAAGCGAGTTCAGTGACACATATTTGAATTTTAATTTTAGATCAAAGCATTAAATGGTTTCTATTAAAGCAAGATATACAGCGAGGTATTGAATAAAATATTTGTCCAGGGTACAGGCTTTTCAGAAATAGGTACTGATTACAGGAGACTTCAATTAGACCGTTTCGGATTCACGCATGATTAACGCTGACAGCGTCCCGCCGCCGTGTAAACATTTAAATAGCAGAATTATTAAATGGATTAAATGACTCCGCGAGACCAACGCGTTAATTATGCCGACTCGTCGCAGTTATACGACAGAAATCTGTGTGGTTTCAAGTAACCGTGACGCGAAAGTAATAATGTTAACAACATTCACATGTGAACACAGTCCGCGCTTATGGATTTAAATGAAAATACATTACTACGATGCATTCGCACCCCCCCCGGGCGATCGGGATTCTCCAATGGTTGCCGGGTGCTCTCGTAAGAGAGTTTTTTTTTTGTATTTAAAGTTGGACATTCGATACGATTATACATATTTTTTTTATCTACGCTTTCTATTTTCCATTACGAAACTACGACGCATAATTTTCGCGAGCCCGCGAAACACATTGAATCCTTTCGATTTCATGGATGAATTGAATGACGTCGGGAGTTCTCATTCGTCAATTATTATTCGCGGACATTCAAGGAACAAATGCAACGCTTATTTCACTCGTATCACACTAGCGATTGGAGATTGCGTTCGCATTCGCGTCTCGTGACCAATTAGGAAGGTACTGCTATCCAGCAGCTTCTCTCTGATTGGTCAAGAGACCCAAACGCGAACGCAATCTCCAATCGCTAATGCGATACAGATATTACGAACGATCCCCATGAGATTTCTCACCCCGCTTCTCGCATCTACGAAAATTTAACCGAATCGACCGATTTCTACTTTCGCGATAATCATCGCGCTTCTTTTTTTTTCCCCTGTTGCTCGCGATTACTTTTCGCGGCTTTTTTCGCGCAGCGTTTTTTCGCCACTTTTCGGCAATGGCCGCGATGCGGCGCGGCGCGCCGCATATTGCAACGGGACGTCATTAATTATGACATTTAAATTGCAAATCGCTCGCTAAAATATGTCGAATCCCCGGCGCGCACGGCCGTCCACACTTTACGTCTCGCATTCGCATAGGCGCGCGCTCGTGCGATCTCTCAACCCCCTTCTCGCCCCTCCCCCCCTCTCTCTCTCTCTCTCTCTCTATCTATCTATCTATCTATCTATCTATCTATCTATCTCTATCTCTCTTCCTCTGTAATGCAGGTAGATTTTATATGCGGCAACGCGTACGCGCCGATACATACGCCAGAATCGCACCTATGTGCACGCGGTATACACGAATGTACGCACACACGCACGCACACACGCACACACGCTACGTGTGTCATACGCAGTCCCCGTGCGGCATGCCGAGAGCGGATTTTTCATGCAAATTCGCTTATAAAATCGATGTTAATTTTTATAAAACGATTATCGCGACCATCTATGTGACAATAATGTTAACTAAACTGCGGCCGCCGGGCCGTGTGCGGAACTCCTGTTGACCGCTTCCGGCGCACCGCTAAAAAGTTACCGCGCGCTCTCTCTCTTTCACTCCCCCTCCCTCCCCCCCTCTCACCTCACCCCATCTCTCGCCAACCCCTCACCGTCGGGCAACGATCGCTGGCAAAGATTAATCGTCGGCATCAATTGTCATATTGTAGCTTCCGAGGAGCATTGCGTGAACACGGCAGATGGAACGATCATGGGCTTTATTGTATATTTTTTATTCGTTCGGCTGACCATGTATTATCGTTTATATCAAATCAGAGTGTTATACATGGCGAATCTATGCATAACTGTTATGTACGAATGTAGATTCATGCGCATATGCACGCCTGCGCTGTCGTCACGCGCTCATCAAGATTTGCATTCGTGCATCGGCAAGAATCTCTAAAGTGCTTCGTACATACAAGATGTATACGCGAACGTACATACGTATGCATGTACGGAGAAACCTTTCCATCTTTTCATTCGATCTAAGTCGGGCGGCGCACATTTTGCAAAGTGCATTAACGAACTCGCACCGACGGAACGTAAATTTTTCGTTCGGTGGGAGGGAGGGAAAGATGCGTGTCTGCGTCATTCTTTTCTTCGATTGCGTGTACAATCATTAATGGACAAGGAGGTTGTAAAGGCCACGAGAGCCATGAACTCTCCCTTAGAGTTTCCCTGTTTTAAAATATTTATATCAAAGTGTTATATATTTTTTTAATTGGACAAGAGAAATCCTATATTCGGTCAAAGCGAATTTTAGTGCTTTAAATATGCGCTTTGACCGAATATTTCTATTTAATTAGATTTATTCTCAGCAGTTATTTTATTTTAAGATTCCAAAAATATTTTTGAATTTAAAAAACTTAAATATAAGACACAGATTTCATCGTATTATTCTTTTTTCGTGTTAATATAATTTTAAATAAAACGTTCGATGAATCATACATCCCAATACTATTTCAGTGTAATAATTCAATATTTTATATCTTTTCATATTTAACCGTAATCAAAAATTTTGTTTGCGACCTGTCAATGTCCCCCTTCCATTTGACAAATTTCTGAATCCGCCAAAATGTATACATGCATCCAGGAACTTGAGAAAAGCATCGCGCGCACGTTTGGGCGTCCAGATAAATGCGCGTGGATCTTCTGGTGGCATCAAGAGGAAGACGAAACTTTCGCCGCCGGCAGTCCATTAGAAGCGCACGGACGATTTAGCAAGGGATGGGCGGTGGAGGTGGCGGTTGGCGCTCGCTTTTCTGGGGCCGGCTTTTAGGTCCAGCAATTTGATGCACGTTGCTTGTCATGCTAATATCTTCAGCTTTATATCGCCGCTGAGTTTTTCCCGGCGTTGATACACGTTTTCGTAGCGCCGGTCGTCCTCGCGGTACGCGTCGTTGAACACCGTGAAGAATACCGTTGCGCTGTCACCGTTGAAATTATGTCGCTTCGTCGAGACGAATTGCTCGGGAGCGACTTTAAGTGACGAGACGCGCGGGGAAAACGTGTCTTCCCTTATTTCCTTTTCTCCCGCTATGCTCGCTCTCGTACTGCGATTCTTTTGCGGAAATATCGCACGACACTTGCGCTAGGATCCTGTAATTCTTAACGACAGTATCGGTGTCATTATATATATTGCTTTTATTATCATATAATATATAATATCTGCCAAACGATGTCGATATCGTCGTTATAGAACAGTAATAGATATGTTTATGCAATAACGTGAATCCAGATACAAATGTCACGTTATCCTTTTCTTAATTATTGAGTTATTGAGAAAAAAAGAAGGTGATCTGAGCACAAAAATATTGTCGTAACACTTACTTAGACTTAAGTTGTAGAAAAGCTTGTGCGTTACTTACGTCTATAACTCAAGTCTCTAAGTAAGCGACAATTCTTGTGCTCAACCTATAACCTGACCTTAACGTTCATCGTATTTGAATAAACGGTATTGCAAGAACTCCCTAATGTGCTGGATCAGCATTCTGTAACTCTTAATAACTTTATTAAAATTGATGATCAATCTCTTTCAACTCAGTTTGCGATTGCGTTTTAAGCCGACAATTTTAAGCCAAATCGGAGCATAGTTTGAAAAACTGAAAAAAATGTATTCGTAAAAATTTACACATAGTATTTATTAAGCACTAAGATTCATTTTAATTGAAAATAGGATTTTTTGTTTCTTTTAATTAATTCTCTTAATTAATCTTATTTATTCTCGTCGGTCTACTTTAAATTAATTGTCCTCTCTAACAACACCGATTATCTTATTGTTGTGCATTATACATGGTAAAAAAAACTTTGTAAGGTTTCTGAATCCGCCAAAATATACATGCATCCAGGAAACTTGAGAAAAGCGTCTAAATAACTCGAAATCACACTTAAAAAAAGTCTGGTTGCATTAATAGGAATTTTAATTGAAAATAGACAAATCAGAATTTTCTAGTTGAATCTGTTATAAATTATAATTCTACTTGAAACAATTAGCATTCTGATTTATATGATCAAAATATTCTGGTTCGTTTATTTTCAACCAGAAATTTTTTTTAGTACGGAGCTTACAAGACATCTTTTAGATGCTTTTTAGATAGTTTTCGCAAAAGTCTCTTTAAGACGTCTTTATATGTTCCGAATTTGGACTTTTTATCTAAATTGTTTTCTAATTATATAACCAACACTGTTGTTAAGAGTTCCAGAATGGAAACCTTGTACTTGTAACTTTTAACAACAATTTGTTATCGTTATATTGTCGTTATGCAGCTTTTTTATATAAAATATCTGCGCAACATAATATAACTGTACCGACACTGTTAAAAGTTACAAAATTTCAGTGTTGGTTTAACTAGCTCGACGATTTCCTTTCGATTTTCCGTACTATCGTGGATACTCCGATATATCATGCGTGGTTTTATGCATTCCATCACTGCGAATTACTCAGTAATTTGAAAATATAATTTACATAACATTTGCGTAAGATAAACCGACGTAGCTGCGTATTATCTTTGAGTCTAATGGCTGTTCGAGATGAATGATATTACATAAGCATCGTATAAAGGAACGGTAGCATATAAGGCGGTATGCCTAAGCTATAATATTACAAGAGTAGATCAATGTAAATAGCTCTCTCTGAACGTATCTTATTTCTATCAAATGAGACGTATAAGCACCGCGTATTTCTGCGCCGCCTAATTAGAATTCCATTAACAAACGCATCGCGTCAGAAGTAATAGGCGAGAATGGTAATATAATAATGACACGTAATAATAACAGCTTTAATATCACGGGTTCATGGCATCTCGGCAATCTGGGGAGTCGCGCAACGTTAATTTAATGAAAACGCGACCGCTGCAGTCCGCCGCCGGCTTTTTAATTGCGCTTTATATGCCGTAAAAAAAATTTTACGTGCCCCACGCGATCATCGCGCAGCCTTACAACTCGTATATTTTCCAGGGATATAATACATACGATTTTCCGGGATTCATTACTCTATCGCGGTCAATATCGCACGATTAATGAAGTAATTGCATTGCGGTGCGCAACGATGCCGCTGGCAAATCCTCCTTTACGATCGGTTAAACATCCTGATGCAATTTGCCATCACCGAGAAGCGGCATAAGACATTTTGCTTGAGATAAGGAACAGAGCGCAAGCGACACGGAATTTCTATACACAGCATCCAGACAATCTTTTAAAAAGGCGCTATTCAAGATATCCGTGTCAAACTGTTTAATTTTTTAAACGCAAGTATTCTGACTCACGCCATTTCCACAACAATAGAGATCAGATAATAAAATTCTTCACAATTTCCTACACGGAAAGAACAGTTTTGCTGAAGTATCTAAAAATTTAGCTAGATGCAGATCTGAAAATAATTTTGTTTGATTCTATATAATTCTGTTTAGAGATAAAATTATATAGGACGCTTAAATTGATTATTAGAATGTTAATCTGTTATTAGAATGTTAAATCTATTTGCAGCATATTGACATCAACGCTTAAGCGTTCTACATAATTATTTTGATGATCCAACAAAATAATTTTCAGATTTGCAACGTCCAGGGCAATTTTTTTAAAAGGTGCAATTCAAGATATTCGTGTCAAACTGCTTAATTTTTTAAACATAAATTTTTTGATTCACGCCATTTTCACAACAACAGAATCAAATAATGAAATCCTCGACAATCTTCTTACATGAAAACAACGATTTTACTAAAATATTTAAAAATATAGTTAGATAGGTCTCAAAATCTAATTTTATCTAGACAAAATAATTGTCAATCTACTTAATTTTTTAAGCATGAGTTTCTTGACTCACGCCATTTTTACAACAATAGAATCAGATAATGAAATCCTCGATAGTTATCTTAAACGGAAAAAATAATTTTGCTGAAGTATTAAACATTTAGCTAGATACAGTTCTGAAAATCATTTTCTTTGAAATTCAAAATAATTTGATTTTGATATCAAAATAGTTATAGTATATGTAGACAGGGGCGTCGATTCAGAATTATGCCAAGTGGAGTAACGAGTTGGCGAAGGGAGGTAAGAGCGGATGGACAATAAAAAAAAAAAGTCTCATGATTGCATGAAAACTGTTGCACATATATTTTTATTTGTTATATATATTTTTCATATGTAGTATACTTTCATATATAGTATATATATTTTATATATATAATATATACGATCATGTAGAACACGCAAATGTGGAACTATAGATTTTGTTCCTGCTTATAAATTCATCCATTATAGCTTCTATATTATGATTTTGTACGATATCTAAATGAATATGCAGAACAGCATCGGTAAGTTTTTAATCCTAAGAACCAAAAAAGATCTTTCCGCAGTGCAGGATATTGCCGGGATTGTATGCAGAAGTTTTATCATTTTTGTGTATTCCGATATAATTTCTCTCACGGCTACATCTTTTTTCAAAAAATTAATTATTTTAAATTACAGATCTCTATTTTCTTGGTCTCCATTATATTATAAAACATCGTTCGATGTAATTTTAATTTGCTCCTGCCAAAATCGGTTTTATATATTGTAATAATGTGATCAATGTTACTTTCGTTTCGTCGAAACACTAATGAAATACCGATCGACGATCGAGAAAGAGGCAACCGCCAATCGAGTTGTAAACACGCAACTTTTCATATATAGTGTAATCGACTTTCATTTTTAATAAAATATTAAATAATAAATTATTTGGTCAAATGTATAAATTATTTTGTCAAAAAATAATTTATACATTTTTCGGATTTCCAAGTATGGAATTCCACACATGGGAAAATTTCGAGTGTGGAATACTCCATATCAATCACACTATATGTATATAGAACATTTAAAATTAAAGTTGTTAATGTTAAATTTGTTTGTAGCATTGACATGCTTAATTTTATATAATTATTTTGATAATCCAACAAAATTATTTTCAGATTTGTATCTAGCTAAATTTTCTCTCACATTTCTTCAACTGCTTGTTAATGCGTTAATAAATTCTCATATACACGTACCAAAGTATCTACATTGCCACGTTCATAATTAATAAATACGGATTATATATTCTGGTGAGATTGTTTAAAAATGAATTTTCGCGCAACATCCGAGCCGGAATAAGATGATAATTTGCGAGAGTGAAATATTAAGTAGGAAAACATCGTGTATGTAAAATAGGCAAATGGGAAAGTTTGCGAGGCTTTTTCACGTCGCGAAGAAGGCAGTTGCCGCCACCCTTGAGTTAACGTTCTGTCCCAAGGACCCATGTTTACAATATACATTTTTATGGGCTGATTCTTTTATAGCTCTTAATCTTAACACGCTTAGAACGGGAAAAGTTTGGAAGTTGCAGTCTTTGTGGTGTTTCAAGTACGCCACGCCTCTTGATCTTTTATACCTGGTTGACGTTGAAAATCAGATAATCGATCGAAGAGAAAAAAATATCGTTCGAGTTTCTTGATCTTTCTGCAAGTCTGCACTATTAATAAATTAAACGGATTTGCATGGAAATAGAGCGATGATAGTCAAGTAAAAAATCAAATTAAATGAAAATTGGTTTAAGAGTGCTATTTGTGTAGTGTTAATTTCTCAGAACAGTTTTGATAGGAGGATTAACACTCATCAGTGCTATATTAAATTAATAATAATATGCTTGCATTGCTCTTAATTTTGTCTCTGTGATTGCTCCTAATTCTAATTCGATTACAAATCTGTGTATGAACTGCTTCAGCAATAGATGATTAAATATTCTTCTTTTTATTTAAAAAAAAAGACGAGTACGATTTTATAAAAAAAAAACGAACGAAACATAAATAATTTTGGCTAATCTAAATGTCCTACAAATACATATACATGATTCTATTACAAATCTATATATATGGAATACTTTGATAATATTTGATGTTAATGAAAATTAAATTTTGATATTAATAGCTGCTGAAAAGAATATATGTACAGATAAGGTTCAAAAATTCCATCATCCAGATTTTCGAGGAAGTAAGAACTTTATTTTTGAAAAACTATAAATTTGTCAAATGTTTATATCAATAGTGTGACCATCATAGTGTGGATTTAAAACCCCCCTGGTGTTAAATTCACATTATATTGGTATTAATGTTAACACCACAGTGAGAATTATATAGACACCACTATTTTTTAGAGCACTATTTTTTATCTTGTATGTCTGTATAATATCTTTGTGTATGTTACGTAATTGAAAATTTCAAAAATAATTCCCGCCGAGTTTCCACTGTACTCGCATTTTTCAATTCCGATCTTTGACCGGCGTGCTCACTAAACTATTTTTTCCCCGCTGTTTATTTCCGATTAACGCGTGCAAAAGACGCACTGTGCACGGAATCGCGCGCAAGGACCTTTTACAAAGACCTCGGCAGCTAAGACGTGCGGGGAAGTTATTCGTGTAATTTATGGCTAGAGTGCCCCTCGACTGCAGCGAGGTCGCAGACGCTGACGTTCTTCTATTTCAAAGTACGCTTCTTGAAGTTGTTATGAGAATACGAAAAGCGTCCAGCGGACGTCTTTGGAACGATATACTGCATCGCTTTCTCAAAAGGCACGACTATCTTGATATAAACTGATGAATATCGACAAACTCTCTTCACTAAAATACGTTAAATATATAATTTGATACCTAATAAACATTGAGATAATACAATGAGATAAATGCAATACAAATTAAATGATTGTCTTTTTTTTATTTTTTATTAACATTAATAATAGCACAAAAACGGTCAATGATAAGAAAAAATATATCATCTTGATGTGTACTAATTTATTACTTCCGGTGGTTAATTCTCGAATGCTTTCGCTGAAAGATAGAACATATTCCTTCCCATGCACGGAACGTCGCGTAATCCAGCAATCTCGCAAATGTGGCGAGCGTTCTATCGACTTAATTGCTTTACCCTCCTTAAATTCACAAGGCAGCGGGAACTTGGCTCGTGTACTTTGCCTGTCAGACTCTGGCTTCTTCGTCGGGAGTAGCGGCATGAGGCGCACCGCGGACCGTACCTTTTCTTTTTGTCACGACCATCCAGTTTTTAGACGTATCGTAACGACGACATTAATATCGCGTGCAACAGCTCGTGCAGCTTTTAACGGAGCCCCGAATGCTCGCGGAAAGCAGCGAGCTGATTGCGGGCGTGCACTTTGAAATAGCAGAATGTAAATTAATGCGCCAAACGGGTTGCGCTACTCTTTGGTATATTACGTTTACGTATTATTAAAACGAGATATTATTTGTCTCATATGTATTGTATACATACCCGTGGATACAAATTTGTTGGTGAATGTGTTTTAAATAAACATCTATTAGTCACAGCCAATTTGTTCGAATAACATCGAGAGAGATTGTGGCTTTATATTTATACGTCGTCAGTAAAACGTATTTTTTATTAATTTTTTTACGACTAGAGCAGCTAAATGCAGTGTATAAAGGATGTTCGAGTAAAAACGGTACATTCTGAATTAATAATGTTTTCCTCGATCCAAATCGCTTCACGATTTATCAGATGTGTATACCTATGGGACACGCTATATTTCTGATGTTACGCTGTTAATACATTGCTCAACATTGTCGATATCTCTCTGATATCACAAACATTAAATATTTAAAGGAACATGATTTTATTTTCGGTACCACGAAGAGTTGCTCTATGGATTTCTCGTCGTCATATTGCGGTTATTCTCATCTCGCGATAAATATTGCATATACATGAGATATGGTGCGTCTAAGTCAAAAGTTCCATTTTTTCCCACAGTAATATTACAAATACTATAAAAATCAAATTACGACTTTTGATATTAATATAACATCTGTTTCTTTTTAAGGAGTGCATTTTACTATATAAGGAATATTTTTTTAAATATAATAACAGCTTATAAAAATTTCATCATTATAGGTTTTGAAATGTGTAAGAAAGAACGGAATATTAAATATAAAAGCACAAAATTAATTATCTGAAAAGGTACACATATAAAATGATATTATTTTTATCTAAAAATTATTAGGAAATACTGAGAGATTAAAGAAGCAGGAATGTCTATATAAATATATTATAATCAAGAGAGTTATATTTTTAATAAAATATATGTTTTGTATAAATTACAAATTAATCTTATTTGATTTAATTAATCTCACAGAATTGTGTGTGTATGTGTGTGTGCGTCGAATTCTGTAATCAAACGTGATCTTCTTAGGGTTCAAGAGCTTCGCGAGTAAGTCGAAACATTCGTACGAAAAACTTGTGAATACAAACGCGAATCATGAAGCACACCGCGAAGTAACCGACCCTTGAGTTTAGGATCCTATTGACTTACGGTTCGTCTATCCGCCGAACAGAGAAGAGACAGAGCGCGCGCTGGTCTGTTTAATGAACAAGCTTGAGCGGTTTGATTTGCATTGCGCACAGTCACGCTCCGCTCGCGGTGCGAATTTCAACGTAGCAGCCTCTGCTACTCGGTGGCCACCTGAGTAACGTGAGATACCTGCACGTTGGCACAGCCCGCCCTGAGACGCGCGTAATGCGCCCGGGTAGAGAACGCTTTAAGGGGCATTCCTGTCGCGCCTGCATCGCGCCGTTGCGTTATCGCGATTCAGCGTCGAGCACTGCCATCGAATGACAGTTTCCTGTGTCAAAGCATACCCGGTCGCTGTTACACAACGTGATCAACCCCCGTGCGCAACCCTCGCCGTCGCCGCCTCTCTCTCTCCTTCCTCACCCTCCCCGACTGCTGCTTTCTTCCATCGAGAGTCGCGCAATTCGAGCGGCAAATGCAATATTGTGGCCTCGCCGCCGAGACACTTGAGACAAAATGGCATGCTTTCGCACGATTTACCCCTTTTTTCCCCCGTAACTTTCAAAGGCTGCACTTCCCGAAAGCTCTTAGATCCTCTTTTCGCGCATCGTTTTACGTGTATTTAATTACGTACATAACTTAAGAGATTCTCCAAATTAAAGCAATTAAATGGACACTTTTTAATACACCCGTTTAAAGTTTCATCAATTTTCATTCAGTTTGCAATGCACGTTTACGTATTATTTCTGCGCGCATATGCAAAAGCTTATTGTAAACTTCAGTTAATAAAAACATAAATGTTTGTTACAAATTTTGGAAAAACATAACATAACTCGGTTAGTTCATATGTATATATTTTATTTTTATTTTCATAATATTCAATATAATTTTTCGAGAATTGAAATTGTAATATAGTTTTAGTCTTTATCTCTCTCTCTCTCTCTCTCTCTCTCTTTCTACTGCTTGTATTTATATAAATAAAATAAATGTATATATATAATATATATATATATATGCACACATATTTTTATTTATCTATTTACTTTATTTTATATACATATAATACATAAACAATTTCTCTCTCGCCATGTAAAATTGTATTTTATTTAGCTTGACGAAGCATCGATAGCGTCACTTCAGTTTTATTAGTCGGAGCCCAGCATCGTGTTTCTTTTTCCTACTCTTTGTGTTTGGTACTTATCAAGTCACTTTTTCTATCGCACGAGTGCCTCTTCGTATTAGTTCGATGGGACAAATGTGAAAACGGGTTGCCGCGTTCGCGGCTCGAGCGGCAAACGCGACTCGGTCATGATCAGTAAGTGGAAACGGACGAGCACGCGTCCAGCCTATGAAATTGGAGTCGAACTTGCGAGTGGGCGAATGTTTATTTGAAATAGGATAGCCGGCGAACGATTGCACGCTCCTGATTTCGAAACCCGAGGGGACTCGATCATTGAACGAGCCAGGACGAGAGGCTAACGAAAAAATTGCGTCCGCTGTTTGCGGTCCGGCTGTGTATCATTCGGAGACAATTAACAATTGACTTTGTGCGATACGAGAAGAGTTGAAGTGGAGAAGAATGAAATTCTAGTAATGAAAACAATATCCGTTAAAATTAAATGCTATCCAGAATTGAAGTAATTTGTATAAAATTTTTTTCAATAATTATCTTATAAAAGAATAATCTATTTCCCAAACTGTTATTGTTTCTGATTCTGTAAATATTAGGTATGTAATTTCCACGACTTTTTTTCAAAAATATATCTGTTAATACTAAAGCTACAAACATTTCAATCGAAGTATGTATTTGCTTTTCGAATCCATTACTTTTTGCCATCTTTCGGAGATATTATGTAGATATTATATAAATATTATATTGTTTGTATATTATACAGATATTACGGTAAAAGAATACTTCGCAACGCGATTTATCAAAATCATATTTAATTTTTTTAATCAATCTTGACACGTTTTTTCCGATACAGTATTGTCTTCGTAAGTTTCACAAATTGTTTTAGTTGTTCAGTGGCGGCTTTACCGCAATGAAAATAGTGAAGGTAATGGCGAATATATGCATTTTTTTATTTATTTTTAATTAAACTAAAATAAACACAGAGAAAAAAAATTGTTCATTTGATTATATTAATTTAATTCATCTTTCCTATATATTTTTTGTTGGAGAATGTATGTATTTAAATCAAATATAATATATTTGACTCTTCAATACATATATACTTCATAAAAAATATACATACACATATATATATAAACGATCTAAATTAATTTAATCAAATAAACAATTTTTTCTCAGTGTAGTTAAATGTTTAACTGCGGATTGTTATGTAACTTTTGAAACTAGATTGATCAATCTTACTAATGAAAAAGTTGGGCGCGAAAATTTACACTGTTGTTATAGTACTATTTGAAATTGCAATAAAAACAAATTGACAGGCTCCAAAAACTAAATCAATCAAATATTATACCTATGAGAGTCAAACACAGAGTGTTTATGTGTAAAAAATTTATTTAATTAATATAATGTGACAATAGACATAATAAAATTAAACATTGATAACATCAATCACAATTATTCTTAAAGCTCAGTTTGTAATTGTATGATTTATTAATATTTAAATTTATTATATTGAATGTTATTAAGATATTGAAAAGGATCCGCAATAGGATCGAAACGTCTATTATCACATTATATACTAATTGAATAAATTCTTTATACGTAAACACCCTGTGTGTTTGGCTCTCATAGGCATTTGGTTGATTTATTTAAAATGAATCGTGGAAATTTATTTATGTATCTAATAATTCAAAAATTTTCTTATCTGGCCGAATGAATCCGTCTGATTGGTGAAAGATCGAATTGTTTATTATGTTTTTTCCTCGCGATCTTGTAAAAATCATGAAACTCGTATGATTCACGGTATTAAAAACGGCGCATGTTAAGAAGAAAAATGAGATCTATGACGCGTCTATGCAGCAAAGCGCTATCCGATCTACAACCTCTTATCTTGCAACCTTATCCTTGTCTCTTACGGCCACTGCTTCACCTTTGAAATATTATCCGCCGCTACGTACGATCTTCTCAGAATTTATATTAAACAAACGACTCCCATTATTGGTTTATTCGTGTGTTAGGTAAGGTAGGATCAATTCAGTGAATCTCGCTCAAGAACGCGAGTCTCTTTTCACGGCTCTAAGCTAACGTAACTCGCTTACATGCAATATCAACCTGAGAATACCTTCTTGTTTTGGAATACCTTCTTGTTTTGGAAAAAAATCAAATCTAACGTTTGATGGCTGAGAAGGATCGAATGAATTATCGGAAAATACGCCTGAATTTGAGATCAAAGAATCAAATACCTCTCTGTCGTCTAATTAATGTCCATAATGTGCTATATTCTAATGTATCATAATTACAATTATCGGGTATATTTTTAGAAATTGATAATAAAAATATTGTAATTTTAATTTTGACAATAATGACAATAATTTTTGTATATAATAATCGATTTCTTTCTGTGTACAGCTTGCTCTTCGACCGAGTTCATATGCAGAAATGGGCAATGCATCGACAGTAACAGATACTGCGATGGCATGCAAGATTGTCACGATGAATCCGATGAACACAATTGCCGTAAGTATCGTTTCCACATCTGAAAGATGATCGCCTGCACTCATCAGTTATTTGCATGCGCATGCAGTTTGGACTTGTAACGGTGATATCGCGCATTGCTGCGCTGCGATTGTAGCTGCTTCAGAATTCGTCTTCGTCTTTTTTCCTAAACATCTTTTAATAAGGCTATATATGGCACATAAAAAAACGTAAACAGTAAGACATAAGCAATATATGTGTGTATAAGCAAAAAACTTTTTGCTACATCATTATTTTTATATTTTTATTGTGATTGACCGATTCGCTTACGCCTTACATTTTACATTTTTTTTGTGTACCACGGCCTTTAATGTATTGGTAACTATGTTAGTTAATTTTGAAGTAATATTGCACTTTTGTGCGTCCTTAGAAACAACTAAAAGGCTTATTATAACAGTGGGCTAATCCACATTTTATACAAACAGAGAATTAACTCTAACATTAAAGATTAGGAAACAACCCATAGTAAGATCTAAGGGGATGTCCTCTGAATATCTTAAGAATGATTCCCAGGATGTTTCTTGGATAAAGTGTGCTGCATGGGAATGGATTACCTCACAAAATGTGGATTATTCCACTAGTAATAAACCCTTTTATTTTCAAACGATTAAACTTTCTTATACAAGTCGCGCAAATTGTCGTTAATAATTCAGAACACTATTTTTATACATTTTCAAGATAGAGATCTATTATTTTTATATTTCAAACTCATAAATATCGTATTTTTATTTTAAAAGAAAATAGAACTCGATTATGAATGAGCTTTCTACAATAAGCCATTACCTAAGCTTAAGTCTTAAATCATAAGAAACCAATCACAGTCGATTATTCTTCTCACATTCGACTATGACTGGTCAATTTTTTGACGGCTTGAAACTTAAAACTTATGTAAGTCCGGATCAACTTATGTAAATCCGGACAATAAGTGCTTTAAGCCTTAAACCTTAAGAAATTGACCAATCAATTATAGTCGAATGCGAGAAGACTAATTGACTATGATTCCATTTCTTATGGCTTAAGGCTAAAAACCTACACTGTTAGAAATGTAACCACGAGCTTCCTTACATGTGAACTGAAGCTCGTGGTTATGAATGAAATTAAAAGTAATGAATAATTTAACTGAAAATTAAGTTACAATAATTACTTAAATATAATATTTTTATAATTTAAATATAATAAACGCGTACATTAAATTTATGAAATTTAATATACTTTCAATAAAATTTTATGAAAAGTACAATTAAATTTCATAAATTTTCATGAAAAATGCATTAAATTTTATGTATATGTACACAAATATACTTTTGAGTTATAAATACATTAAATTTATAATGTAATGTCACAAAATTAAGTTCAAATTGTGTAACTTAAAATTTAATGAAATTTGAGAACATTTCTAACAATGTATTGTATTATACAATATATCCGGGTTAATGGCTTATTGTAAAAAAAAAAAAAAAAACCAGAAGGCGCTTCTTATAACGCTAATATGGAGGTATTTCACGCTAATTGCGTGAGCGGAAATAAGTTTTGTAATAAGATCGTTCTCGCACGTACGAATCTATAAGACCTGTGTGTGCTGATAAAGGTATCTTCATGAACTGATATTGGCGACGCCTTTGCACGTACCGATTTTATTTATCGCTAGCGAACGCCGCACGACAGATTTGCATGCGACTGCGCCGGAACTAATGGTCGCGGGCTGGTCCCGGCGTATTACGATGAGCTCAATAATTATAATAACTGTGACAATAACAATAGCGTGCTCGGGGAAAGAAAAAAAAAATACGGCAGTGGTTGTGACGATGGCGTTCTTCGGCCTCGTGTTTAAGGCCGTTGCACCCGTATACTGCATCGACATTCGTTTTCTCTCTTCGTTCAACCCTGTCTGCCAACCCCCTCCCCCTCTCTCGCTACCCTTTTCAACCTCAGCTTATTATTTCCGTCGTCTTTTGCAGAGGCATGCTTCGTGGTCGGTCCGTCCGTGTACGACCGCGTGCACATCGCTAACTTATTCTCAGTCGTTAAAAGGCATAATTTAAAAAAAATCGAAAACATTTTACATGATCGATAGGTCGTGATTCGAGCGAGAATGCTTGCTTTGTACACACAGAAAAATGCATACTATATGCAGATAGTAATTATTTGTTTTAAGTATTTTATAGGTTCATATATCCTTAAATATATCACAAGTTTATCTTAAACGTCCAAGTGATTCAAAATATATTCTGAATCCTAATAAATTTAATACTTCAACAAGAGAGAGAGAGAGAGAGAATTATAAAATTAAATTAAATTAAATCAATTTACTTATTATATAAATAATTTTCTACAAAATTTTATAATATTCTTAATAAAAAAAAAGTAATTTCTTGTTTTGAATACATAAAATAAGAGTTTCACTTTCTCTTCTCTCTTTAAAATTTAATTTGTAATAAATACATTTTAAGACTATTATCAAGAAAATATTCTTTGTTAATAATAATCGTTGCTCGAAAGAAAAAAAAATTAATTAAGTAATCACTTTTCTTAACAGTAGAATGATATTTTTCTGTGTGTAGAAGTACAACGCGAAAAATTAAATCAGCATGACATAGTTATTATGTGCTTTTAATTTTTATTAAGTATATAAATCATCTTGAAGGTTGATTAAAGAAACGGTTAAAGGAATCATCGTGATATACAGTCTTTATGTCGTAATGTAAGAAACATTGCACGGGTAACCAGTTCGAATTATTTCACAGTTCATAAACACGCTGCAAATTGCGATTTTATGCGGCAATAATCCATTAACGGAAATAACTAATGAGAAACAACGCGTTTGATGACGCATGTCATGTTTATGTGATTTTACGACGTTTACGCGTCCATTTGTAAATGCTAACGTCATGATAGTAACAATTGTGACGCACGAATGTATCAATGGAGAATTGACTGCCGATTTCTTATTCATCTTCTCGTATAACTTTACTGCACATCTCATCAGCGGCTGCACGAATGTCGTTAGCGTAGAAGCGCGGAAGACGATTAAAAGGAGAGAAAAAAAAGATTAGGCACGGAACACCCCTCGTCCCCCGGCAAATCTGGGATGGCCCCCTGTCGAACGAGATTTACTCGCGTTTATTAATCCGCCCTAATAACCGGCCGCAATTTTAATCCGACGTTAATCTCCCATGGGCCGTCAGCCGAACATCGCGCCAGGCCCTTCCATCATGGCTCTGTCCCGGAATTTCGCATTTTCACCGCTTTAATCCAATTTTGATTCGTGACAAGAGCGTCGCACGTCCGCCGAACTTCTCCGCCGCTCTGCGAAAATCGGTCACGCCGCGGAATCGTGTCAAGCTATATGGCGAGAGTCATCATCCCCTGTAAATCCACGGCACGAGATTATGTTTGTTTCTCGCTGTTCGTCGACGACGTTACGTTACGCCAGCGAGTGATATTTTTCGCGACGCGCGCTTATTTTGACGAATCCGAAAGTTTTAATGGCCTCAACAAAATTCGTTAGAAGACATCACTGGCTGCGTTCAACACAGAAAAAGCAATTGCAACTGCTAAGATTCTTTAATATTCTAAATATATTAAGAAATAAAATGGGCTAATGGGAATTAACGCTTTAAGTCTTGTGCGATTAATTAATTATAAAAAGCATTTTATCCGAATCGAAAATATATCTATTAAAAATACGATACAAAGATAATACACTTTTTAAATTCTTTGGAGTTAAATTCTCACTCTAAAGAGTGAAAAATGAACCAGTCTTGAAAAGAAGTGGTTTAATTTTCAATCTTCAAGAGTGAGATTTCACTCTTCAGAATGAGCTTCCACTCTAAAAGTTTTAGAGAGTACGCGTTTCGGCTAACCTTCTAGCCATCTTCAACAAACGTTAACACAAAGAAGTTAAAATACAAATAACATACAAATAAAATACAAATACAAATATGCTTAAGATCTATTACTGTACATCTTTAGCAATGGTGCTCATGGGGCAGTTAATCATTTCTTCATTAGAGAATAATTTTGAATCAGTTGAAAGATTGGATGATACAAAATGATCGCTTAATATTATTAAAACATAAACGGTGAGCATACTTTCGAAGCGCAATTTAAAAAAAAATTATGTATAATAGCAATAATAATAATAATAATAATATGCAATATAAATCGCAAGTCCAGTAATAAAATAAGAATTGTAGTCAAAGTGTAACACAAAGTGATCATACATCAAGTAAGATTGAAAAGTAATAACGAAATATATAAAAATGAACTTGCCATGTCGAAGTTTAAACTTAAATTCTTGAATATGATTCTTAGCTCCTTCATAGATCTAAACATATAAATCATTCATATTAAAGAATCTTACAATAGTTGGGAAATTGCTTCTTCTGCTAAACGTAGCTATTGTCATGTATTTATCGTCACGCAAAGAAAATTTACACTGTATCATATCTTGAGTAATTCAAGATTATTTTGGTTTATCTGATTCAGCAGTTAAACCGTTAATTTCTCGAACGCGTACGAGGGATCATTTTTAAACTATTCTGAAGCGTGAACGAATCGCCTCGAGCATCGAGCTCGTGAGCGGATTATTGAACTCGCGGCTCGTTTGCAATTCAATCGTCAAATGGGTGAGGCTTCGGGGCAGGCCTTGAACTTAAGATGATCTCAGAAATTGCAACATCTCCCATCGGTTTCTCAACGACTCAGCGTGCTGTCTCATACCCGTTTCCGCGTCATCTCACGATGATCTAAGTCCGTTATTTCTCTCTTTGTGACAAATTGAAATGAAAAAAAAAAAAACAGATTTTCTGAACATTACGTTACAGTAGTTGTGATTGACTGATCTCGCAATCAGTCATATTAATCGTTATCAACTCCTGTCGCGAAAAATTGACAATAAATAAATTTTTTATAATTGATAGCTCTCACTCTATTCAATGACAACTAAACGAGTATAACTGAAACTTCTGTAATCCTATGTCACCGCTTCACTGGATGGGATGAGATGTGAATTATTTATTTCGCATTGCGGTTTGAACATTTGATAAAGTGCCATTTTATTTTTCCGTAATTTTTCGGTCCTGGTTTCCATCGCTCTGGGTTTTTTTTTTTTTTTTTTTTTTTTTTTGTAATAGCCGATTAATTTTTCTACGCGGCCTGAATACTTCAGCGTGATGATCGCGATGAATATTTGGGTAGAAGAGATCAAATTTGAGCACGATTGTGCGAAACATCATTACGTGAGATGTAACACCACTCTTCTCTTTCCTTTCCTCTCAAGCTTTATGTGGAAGATAACTTAGCGTTTACCAGGAAAGTGTTGGGACTTTTATTTCTGTTGCTTTCGCTCGTAAAGAACTTTCCACTACGCTTCAATCGCGCTATCCCTTGCGAATTCGCGTGACTTACGTCTGTCCACGTATATATTTCGTCTCTGCGTGTATTCGTGCAATAATAGTCGTCGACGCGGTTAAATGTAAAGGTAACTGTTGGTCGTCACGCAGTGTCCTTTCGCGGGCAAGCAGGTTCTTTCATGTTCTTCCATCGTTAACTAATTGCCGCTGTAAATTAGAGTACGGCAGGAAGGAGTACGACGATTGACGTAACTCCTCGTTCATTTATAATCTCTTCCGTGAAATTTCCTCAAATACGTGCTAATTAATGGCCTAGTCACTTGGGTGTACTTAACGCGTTTCGCTCGGTCACTAATTAGTTCATCTTAAGAAACTCTTTCCATCCTATCTTATATCATCGCGCCGCGATCCCACGTTAGAATTGTTATTTTGTGTTCTTCAGTTCGGATTACTTTGGCATATATATCTCGGGGTCTATCTTTTTTAACTACACTCTCTGTATGTTTAATATTTCGTGAAGCAGTATGAATATTTAGACTTTAGAAAATTGGCGGAAACATGATATTATATTCTCTAATTTTTTTAGAATAAAATATCATTCTCAGAGTGAAATCTCATTCTTAAAAAGATTGAAAAATTCTGCCATTCTTTTTCAAAAATAGCAAAATTTATTCACTCTGTAGAAGTAAGATTCCACTCCAAAGAATTTAGAGAGTATAAGAGACGAATGTAGCTAAGCAAAACAGACGTAAACTTTGCGTTGCTTACTTGCTTCCTATTCACTTATGTGAACAAGTGAACTTAATTTAAATATCTATTCTTTTCTTAAACATTATTCTTGAACATTACTTCGGAATGCAGCTTAATTTATTCGTCAACGAAATTGTTACTCGTTACCGACAGTCATTGTGCTTCCTACATCATTGTATCTCAGTGTTACGTCCATTCAGCAATGTATGCCTAATCTTCGTCAGCGTTATTCTCTCAACTGTGTTTGTACGTGTCATCTCTCAAATTGACCTGCATCAGTCGAGTCATCAGTGCCGTTCTCGGCGACATAAATCTTCCCAGATTAGCCTGAGTGCAATTCTTACAGCCTGCAAGGAAGACCAATTCGAATGCGCGCCTGGTTATTGCGTGCCCTTATCACGGCGCTGTGACGGATACACGGACTGTATCGGTGGAAGGGACGAACAAAATTGTTACAACATGAGTACGAATTATCACTATTTACTCCAATCAGCTGCGAAACGGCACACTCAGCGCGAAACATGTAAATCAGTCGGCGTTGGAATAACGTGGTCGTAGATGTGGCACATCTGCGCACGAAATAGCCTTTACGTTTGCCAAGAAACTCATTTGACTCGTTAAACTATTTAACAAGAAATGTCGCGATAAATTTTTTGCTATTATGAGTATCAAATTGCGTACATCGTGCAACCCGATGATATTCTAGAGTCGCATTACGAGCGGTCACCGTGAAATTCCAACGCCGATAATTACGGGGACACGAGGCAACTGAGGAGAACTGTTTTATTTCCTTTTTTTTTTTATTTCGTGAAATTTGGTAATCGAAACAAATTGCATTCGCGATCGAATTTTGAGGGGCATCGGTCTCGTGTTCCCGTGTCGCATGGTTCGCGATATTCACGCACACGAGACGCCCAGAACATTTCGCAACACGCATCTCTGCGGCGAGAGGTAGGTACGAATTCTATTGCATCTTTTGGGTATATACGGTGTAAAGGATTAAACGGTATACGCGAATTTTCCTGCGTGAACATGATGCCTGCGCAGCATGATATTTGAAAGCTCCCGCATTTTTAACTCATTAGGAAGTAGCGCATGATAATTTACGCATGCGACTCTGGTTACATCATAAAGTTATGCAGAAACTCGCGAACAGGTATTCACACTTGCAATAACGCGACGGCGATTCTTGCGCATAATTATTCATGGATATGTGGTAGCACATATGGCTGCGAATTTACTCCGCAAAACAGTCACAAGCAGTTAACAGCGATATGCGGAATAACCGTTTTCCAACTGTCGAGAATAAATTAAATTTCAACCAGTAATTTTTAATCCGCTCGAAAGAAACTCACACGATGCTTTACGCGACAGACGGTTTTTTTTTTAAACCAGACTAATCTGAATATAGATGCAATTTATATGGACATAGATAGACATATCTATTTATCAGAATCAGGTAAATTTTTTGTAGTTGTAAAATCGAAATCTTATCCACAATTGACAAAATAAAAATTCCAAAGAGAGTTCTCACAAATTAAAATACGCTCTAAGAATGCTATGAAATTATCATATTTTAAGATATTATAAAATGTATCTAATCAACTTAATTGATTTGTCTCTATTTATAGAAAGATACATTTTTAGATTTTACAACTAGTCTCGCGATGAGCAGCCGAAGTCATCGACACGAATTCCAAGCATAAAAGTAACGCGACACTACAATCTATATTTACTATAGGTCAAGTGAATTTCTGCAAATAGTTGCCATTTTTAATTAACTAAAGCGGGCTATCGAATATTTCCGAGCGTGGCATGGATTCAATTGATTATTGATATCGCGTAAATTGAATATGCTTCAGTAACTCGTTCAAATTGCGACAATAATCAATAAAACTCGAGTCGACAGCTCTTCAGTTACTTTGTACAGACAGAGAATAAAAACTTTTAACTAAATCAAGGTGTCGTTGTGTGAAAGTGCTATCGTATCGTACCAATGAGGATATTTGTTTTTGCGTATTTTTTTCGGTTTGTCCACCATCCTATCTCTTTTTTCCTCTCCCTTATTTTATTTATACACATTTTTATTTTTTTTCTATCAAATAGCACATTTTTTTTTCTCTTTCAAATAGCACGATGTCGAGCGGACGAATTCGAGTGCGCCAGCGGTTCATGTGTCAGCAAAAATGCAAGATGTGATGGACGAAACGATTGTCTCGATCATTCTGACGAATATAATTGCAACGGTTTGTTTGTATTATTTTTTTCTTTTTATTATCGATATTTTGTCTATTGTTTTTTTATATATTTTTTAATATATTTTATAGCTGTTTATCCATGAAACATAATTAATCACGTATTACATTATTATTATTCTAATTTCCAACTCAACAATAATATAAATGTAACATAACAAATATTGTGTATAACAGTGACGTTGTTGAGTAGAAAATTATACATTGATGTAATGTTATTGTTAGTTCATGTTCTCTCTCAACGGGTTAAAATAGATTTAAGTTACAGATAGTTTTTCAAAATTATATTTTTATTGATTATATTTTATTAATTACATTTTTATTATATTTTTAAATTATATATATTTTTTATTTATATTATATATATATATTTTATTTATTTTATTTATTTATTTATTTATTTATAGTTTATTAGTTACAAATTGGAATAAATCTCGATTAATGAAGAAGAGGTGAATAATTTTATCGCTGAGCTTTCGAGTAATTATTATTTCGTAATTAAAAATATTATATACTTAAATATGATCTTGTATATGATAAATTATTATATTTAATAAACTTTTCATTTCTCTTTATATCGATTTCAGTGACCACCTGTAGTGGGGATCAATTCCGTTGTCTGGATGGCATCTGCTTAAGTATCGACAAGCGTTGCAACGGAATCGCCGATTGCCGTAACGGCGAAGATGAGAATCAATGCGGTAAGCTAATTTGTTTTCCTTCCCTCTTTGAAACATGTATTTATTCGATCGATTTATTCTTACATCTTGAGAGCGCGAGAGCAGAATATATCAAATGAGATTTTTTTAACAATACAGATTTCAACGGAGTCTGTCTTATACAACTCCGTTATTTCTGTCTTCGTTGTCTTTAATTGTATCGTCTTTGCTCATCGACAACGTAAATCCTACGTTGTTACATGTTCTGAATCGTAAAGTCAATAATCACTTTTGCACGCGCAACGATAACTCCCGCAACGGTTCCAGCAATAAGCCGCGATAAGCCTGCATCGATGCTCTTTGCCAAGTGTCGGTTACCCGACGCGATTATTCACGAGCGATCGAAAGGGGCGCCTGAGCTTAAACGAGCCTCAAACGCGCCTGCGAAGTTTAACAACAAGATTGCAGGCACTTTGATAAGTCTCGCGAGTAAACCCAGCAGTGATCTCATTCGAACACGTGCTTAACGTCGTGGAAATAACGTCGCAAAGATTGCGATTTGTATGCGCATACATTATCATCCGAATTTTAAGTATCATTAATTTTTTTTTAATCAGTTTCGTCGCGGATGAGAAACATTTGTCTCTTCATTACAATAGTGAACCACGAGTACGCGAGAGCAGAAAAGCGTTTACGCTTGCACATAATTAGACGCTGACGAGCGGTTACGAAGGTCCGGTGTTGGATACACCAACGTTGTGCGCTATAACGTGAATAAACGTAAACTTAATTTTCTCCGGCACGCTCCACGTGACTTTCGATTTACGATTTTCCACGCTGACCGAACTTTATGCCTCTAACGCGCTACGCCGAAAATAACACCTCTTTTCCTGAAATAGTTCAGCCAATGTCGTTGCACCATTACCTCATCTAATCCAGGTTTCGTTGCAACCTAAATCGGAGCGTCCACGATCGGTCGTGTGTGAAGAAGGCGGCGAACTTTCAGGCATTCCCGAATGTACTCGGACCGTTTCGTTACGACGTTACCTAAACTCGCTTTAATTAATCGACTTTTAAGCGAACCGCATCCGACATTCCTGCAACCAACACGCGTGCGAGAGAGCGAAGACATCAATTCTCGCTGCCGATCGAAGATAAATTAATCGCGTAAAGATAATCCAATAGTCATCCACGTCATCCTGTTGCAATTGACTTATCTTCTTGATTGAGAATGCAGATTGCTGTCCTTCGCTCTTGTATATTCCCTGTATACTTCCTTCGTTCATATACTAACCTCAGCAAAAGCAGCACAGCTCGAAGCATCTCACACCAGGTAAAGGTGCGTCCGCTTCTACCGTCCAGATAGTGTAACTGATAGTGCTATATGCAAATCGTACTCTCTGACCCACGCTGTCGCTCGCACCGCGTGATCATAAATTATTTAGCATTACGCCCGGTTTATTCTGTTAACGCGCATTTTGGACGGAAGATTCGGAGTGTCGAAGGGCTTGCTTGGAGCCGCGATCGCGCGGCTTCGCTGGTGGATCATGAGTGATCCTGGAGGGATGGGGAACAACTTGAGGACGGGGGCTGACGCGCGTCAGCGAGGCGATGCAATCTTTAAATGCGCATGAGTGTATGGTGTATGGAGCAGGTTGCGGAGACACCGAGTTTCGCTGCACGGACGGCAGCTGCATCAACTACGTGTTGCAGTGCAACGGGGTGAACGAGTGCTCTGACGGCTCTGATGAGAGGGACTGCGGTAATTATGCCACACCACACTTATCTACACGCTCTTTCTTCTACACGATACTGGAACACGTATACACGTTACATCACACTTGTGCGCGTGCACGAGAGACAAGTCATTCGATAAATATTTATAATGTCGCGAACTGTATTTGGACAATGTACACGGGATGACGCTTGTCATAATATAGATTTTTTTATTCAAATATGGAATCGGTTGAAATTGAGATTTTGAGAAAATAAGAATCTGTTTCTACATAAGGATTGATTAGCTTTTTAAAAATAGATTTCTAGCGAAAAGTTACCTCCCTATTTTACTAGTACTTTCATATTATTGTAATTCACTATGCAGCAAGTAATAGAAAGTCTATACTGAAACCGACAAAATCAACTTGTCTTTCATCGATTGTGCTAACTTTCAAATACAACTAGAACTTGGAATTGTATTTCAAATATTATTATTAGAATTTATAGCATTAGTTGAGATTGAGCCGCTTTGAGACAAAAAGAATCTGCTTATATATATATATGTATATGTAATATATATATATATATATTTCCAAGGATTGATTAGTTTTTTAAAATAGTTAAAAATTTTTTATTTTTATAGCAAAAAGTTATTCAATTTTACTAGTATTTTTATATTATTGTAAAATTTAGTATGTAGTATAGGTAACAGAAAGTCTAATACTGCAACCGACAGAATTCAACCAACTCGTCTTCCATCGATCGTACTAACTTTCAAATACAGCTTCCAAGCATTCCGCGTGATATTTTCGCCATTACATTCACCTTTTTCTGCCGTAATCCCTTTTTAATTTTACTTATCGCGAAATCATGCGCCGCCCGTAGAGAGGTATCCGTGGCGAAATACCGGAAAGTTCGTGATTGTACGGAAGTCGACCGCGATTTCCTACGGAGGGAAACTCGCCGAACGCCGAAGGAATATGAATATGCAACCCGTGACGACGGAAAGCGCCGATCGACTCGCTATCAAACCAGCCGTGACGATCGGTAATCCGATCCTGGAAGCGTTTCCGGAAGAAACTCAACGACGAAGATTTCCAAACTCCATGCTGCAGAAACCCTCGGCATATTTGATCCAAATTACATCCAAATCGAAAGATAATAACTCGTCCTCGCAATACGTAAAATTTGGTCGATTTCATAATCTTGATACGAATTGCAGTAATGCCGAAGTTTATCATCCAACTGTTAACCAAACCTTAAAGCGATCAAGCAACGAGTCTCGAATTCCAAAACCTTTCAAGCTGTCAGATAGTCTCGTGAGATCTTTGCAACTATTTCAACAAAAAAATATTTCACTGAAAAACTTTGGTTTACAATCTATCAATAATCGCGATAAAACACGAAAAATGATAAGTGGAAGTAATCCTGATTGCGCACCGAAACAATCCAATACATTCAACGTAGACGCAACAATTATGATTCTTGGACCCAGTAAAAAGGGCAAATATGTTACGGAAAAGAATATTTCTAAATCAAACAATTCGAACATCAGAACCGTTATCGAAATCTCTTCGAAAATAGACATGGAATATCAAAATAGCGATAAAATTAAGAGGACACCAACGAAATTGGAAAATAATACGTCTAAAAATAATATTGACAACATTAAAGCGATACATCGCTCTAAAAACATCACTGTAGAAGCTGCGAAAAATATTGATGAAGAGATAGACACGGAAAATCCTTTAATGATTAAAAAAAAATCAACTGATACTGTTACTCAGCGGATTGATAATTTGATCTGCAAGTTTATTAAAGCTAAGCATATGGTATGTCGTCAGAGTGATTCAACTGAAGTTTCAATTAAACCAATTTATACAACTTCTAAAATAACGACAGTAACAAATGACGCTAATATTAATCGGAATTTTAATATGACAGATGTACGTGGCAATAGTAAGATTCTTAGAAAAAATCAACGCAGAAAACACGGTTCGGCTTACCAAAAATATTATGATAAATATTTGAGGAACTTGATAACTTCATCTACGATGAAAGTGTCGACAGAATTCGCAGTTGATACACGAACTTCAACGACATTAAAAAATACCTTTTTAAAAAATATTAATAAGCATGAAGTAACCAAGGCTTGGCAGACTGAAAAGAGGGATATGCTGGAAAATGTAACTGGATTTATTTATTCTGATGTATTCAATAATACTCACGGTCAATCAAATTTACCAGAAAATTATATTGAAACAAAGAATAACAATCCGAATAATAAAGAAATTTTTTTTGGATACGAGGTAAGAAAAGACAGTAAGGTTTCAAATTATTACAATAAATACTTGAAACATCGCGTCACGCCATTTAAAAGAACAGCTCCTGTGACTGTAAGCACTAAAATTGAAGAATATAACATGACGAATATGAAATATGATCAGCAAAAAGCAGCTTCATCTGTTTTAGGAGAAATATTCGCAACAACAAAATCAAACAAAAATGATTATTCTTCAATAAAGACAGAAAAGTTACTATATGAACTTAAATCGCCAAAGGCTGAAATACATCGTCGGTATTTTCCAACAATTAACGTTGACAATATCGATATGATATCAAATCTTTCAATTTCAAATCATAACGCGACTCAGCAAAATCGAAGTAATGAAAAGTATAATAAAACGCACAAACAATCAGATATTTCTTTCGAAAAATGTTGCGACGAAAACTTGATACAAAGTAACGAGAAGATCGATTCCGGATTGATAAATTCAGGTGAGACGCCGGAATCAATACCTATAGAAAATACAAACACGATATCGAAGGAATCACATGAATCCAGAGAGATTTTGGAAGAAAAATCAGAGGATGATTTTGACGTTGTTCTGTTCAATTTTACGACAACGAGGGTTCCCGAGATCGTCACGCGGGATGCAAATGAACCCAGGGAGGACCCAGAGAAAACATCTACTGAAAGACACGGCAAACGCAAGCACAAAAGTCGTCATAATAGTCGTAAGAACAACAGGCCCAAGAAAAGGAGGAAGAATCATGTAAAACGTAAGAGGAAACCGACATCATCCGTCGCTTCGAAAGTCGACGAGCCGACGAGCGTCGATTATGACAGCGCTTATAGTTCAGAGCGGGTGAAGATGTTGTCCCCTAACGATCTAGAGTACAACGAAGCTGATAATCGTAATACGAGCACTGGTGGAAACGACTGGTACCTCACTGCTGAAATTACAACGGAACCTTTTAAAATAGAATCCTCTAACGCTGATGAGTCCGTCTCAAAACATCCCACGGAAGACAGCATTGACGACGAATTTCAATCGGAAGAAACGAACGCAGATCTCGTTACCAGTAGCACCATATCTTATTTATCAACAGCGTCCAATGAGAAAATTTCTAAAAAATGTAAAATACTAATTACGACTGAGAGTAACTGGCTTAACTGGTGGACAAATGATAATAAAAAGACAGACGAAGAATCAACGGAATGTGAAGAAGATGTTACTTCGCTGCCAACCACAAGTGATTCAATAGAAGAAGAAACAAACTATTATAGCATATCTGTCAGCGATCATTTTTCGATATACAACACGATATCTATATTAGATAGCACTACTTTAATCTGGGAATATTTCAGCAAAGAAAATAAGAATGTAAGCGATGAAGAAATAAGCACAACATTTAGCATGATTAAGGATGAAGAAAATAACGAGAAGAAAGTAATGGTAAGTGAATCTATATTGAATGAAGAAAGTGATAAAAATAATGAAGGAACACAATCTTGGGAAAGTATTACGAATTTTGGAGGCACTACGCACAACGTGAATTTAGACTTCAATAGTGAAGAGGAAGAAGACGGATTGGAGAAATCAATATCCGATGAAGATAACGAAATCGACAATGGTATCGCGGAGACCATAGAGGATTATGAGATCGACAATTGCAACGAGACTCAGCATGCTTGCGATAAATATACATGTATCGATGAGGACCAGGTATGCGACGGTATCGTAAACTGTCTTAACGCCAATGACGAAACCGACTGCGATTATATATACTCTAAGAGGTGGGAGGAGCATCAAAGAATTAATGACAAACGGATTGACTTCACTTCGAACACTGTTGACGATACGTCGCATCTTGATGGATGCAGCCCTTTTGAGCATCCTTGCGACAGCATGTGCATAAACGCGTTGCACGTCTGCGACGGCAAGAGAGACTGCCTGGACGGTACGGATGAGGAGAACTGCACCAAAGGTATTCCCCATGTAGAAAATAATACCCTGCGAGAGACGTCTCATTTCACTCTTTGTTCACGCTGTAAAAACTATCTCGCCTTGGATGGAGCGTCACGTGAATCTCAAGCAAGCGTGACGTCATTTCGGGATGACCTGTCATCTTCGCTGTACAGAACATGGCTTTGAAGATATCAAATTGGCTAATATGTGAACGTCCTTGGGAAACTATCGAGATTTTCGCGATAAAAAAACTTCAGGAACGTTTTTTCCGACTATTTGCATAGGTACTTTACTTTATCCCCCCTTCAAGTTCTTATCTGAAGAATGCAGAAGACTCGCTTTTGTGCTTCCGGATCAATGTCATGGTGTTGAAAATCTACGTCGTTTGTTATGTGTTACGCAGCTTTGAGGAACAAACGTGTTAACAAAAATATTATGAATAAGTAATAACTTTCCGTTCAGTGTAAGAGTGTATGTTTACATTGTGTTGTCCATCTTTGTTGTAAAAATATTTCCGGGGAGAGAGAGAGAGAGAGAGAGAGAGAGAGAGAGAGAGAGAGAATAGTCAGACGGTGATCCTTAAAGTGCAGTGACCGAAGACGATTATCTTATCGCTTATTAGACGATTATCTTATCTAGTTCTTATTAGACTCGTCGAAGCTCCTCGCTCAGTCTGAGGAGGATTTACGATGAACGATTGCAGGAATTAGTATCAATGCATCTATCAATGATTGCATTAGTCATTCTGCATACTGCAGACATACGATCAGCTGCCACTATTTTTATGTACGCGATTAGATCGCCAGTTGAGTCCGCAATGACAAAACGTGAATCCTCTTTTCTCGGATGTAGAAAGAACATCCCATTTCATCCATTCCATTGACATCATCATCGTGTCACGCATTACTCATTTACTTTTTTCACAAGGATACAGAATTTGCTTCTCTGTTGCAAAAAGAAGCATTTCAATGACACCCATAAAGAATCATTTCCGGTAATGGTGATATGCAATCCACACGACACACGTACCCGAACATTATACATGATTTACGAATTGGAGTAAAAGAGAAGGTAAAGGAATATGAAACAACGTAAAAACTTTAAAACGCCGCGCGCGAAATTTGCTAAAAATATTTGAAATTAATATAATGTACAGTTTATCAAACGAATCGTTTTATTTTATAGACCAAAATCGGATGGTTTCGTATATTGTGGAATATTCCTACCGTCTCTCAAGTGAAATAATTCTAACCACCCTCATAAGGCTTCTTCACGACGCTTTAAATGTTAGACCAAGCTTTAAAATATAATAAGATCTCTTGGTTACAGAATCATGCGTTTTACCAAAGATGCTTTTTCCATGTACAGATTTACGAGTCCTCTACCACGCCTAAAACTGCTTTAAATGTCTCTTTATATGTTCATAGCTTGTATTTCAACCTCGAACTCGTCTATCAATCGCCAATATAAATTATTTTTTAATATAAATTTTTTTGAAGTACACACACAGTAATAAGATATCGTTTTAATTTATTTAAAAAATTTACTTTTTACATTTATTTTAATAACGCGATGTAAATCATCATAAATTAATGAAAACTCAAATTACCCCTGACTTTCAAACTTTATTTCGAAAATCCATTGAAATCGAGGCGATTGAACGGCAGAATGCGAGATGCGAGCGTTGAACAGGAGGATCTTTGTTTTTTGCCGATGGCACTCTGTAGGTTTGGCCCCGTGCCCTTCCACGGACTTCACCTGCGAGGATGGCTCTTGCATATCGAAGAGCTCAGTCTGTGACGGATTCGACGACTGCCTCAGGGCAGAAGACGAGCTTTATTGCGGTACATAACCATGTATACCTTTCACGCTATTCGGTATTAAAAGAGAAAGAGAGAGAGAGAGAGAGGGAGAGACCGAATAAAAAAAAAGAAGACAAGTGCATGGATGACTTGGCATAATATCAATAAATGTTATTTTGACATTTAATGCAACTCGAGCTTAAAAAAAAAAAAAAAAGTTTTGGAAGTGAAACATAATATTTTTGTTGCGTTTTATCGGTATCGTTACGCGTACAATAACAAGTGACGCGATGGAATTTTAACTACAAACGTACAGAAATTGATTTCGAATAATTGGTGCGAATTATTTATTCGCACTGTTATGGCATTCGAATTGATAGACGGTTTGAACAAAATGTTTTGCAAAATACCGTTGAAAGTAACGAATAATCGATTTTATTAATGTTTTTATTCCTATTAACGTGATATTTCCTTAATTATGAAAAATGCCTTGAGAGATATTCAGAGAACACTTTATTATTCCATAATTATATTCTGTATTATATTGACAACAAGTTCATCAAGTGATCAAGTCATTCCATTGACGATTAAAATGATGCATTATCTGATTCAAAAGCAAGAAAGTTACGATTCACCTAATTCTTTCTCTCTTTCTTTACACTGTTTTTTTTTCGAAACCCTGCTTAGCTTGCACCTTATATAACGCTTGCCATTGAATCAATCGCTTAATGATTTCCCTCGTTGAATCTAATCACGGACTTGTTCCGTGTTGGTTAGACGCTAATTAGAGCTTAAATTCGGATCCAACGCTAACGTGACCAGAGCCGACAATGTTAATCGCAGATTTCGATTATTCGAGTGGTAAATATATTTCAATTAATAAATTAGTTTTTATGTACATAGAAATTTTTCAAGTAAAATATTAATTATCGTAAGCGTTGTTTTGGTAACTGTACTATTTATAATTAAATTAGAAATAAAAATAATAGTAAGTAGTAAAACAAAAACGCCTGAAGGCGAAATCTGCGTTTAAATTAGCCTCTGTATATAAGTACATCTATTATGTAGTTGTGTAAATAACTTATTACATTATCCTTGACGCATTCCTATAAATACCCTACGAAATTTTCTGTAAGAGATATGAACAATGCCAAATATTTCGATTATAATTTATGTATAATGAAACTTTTTGATACAATATCTTACGATTAATTTATGAGGTAACATAATTATCATTACAGGAAAATTCAATCATTACGTTAAACGTAACAATGTAATATAATATTTTAACATATAAAATGTAATTCACTCAAATATTTTCTTATTCGTTTTTGATTCGCGTTTTCTATCGAATTTCACTGCGAAAATACACATCGAATATGCATGGAGACCACGATTCTTTCTGCGAAGTTTAATTCTAAATACCGGAATCGTTCGTCGACTGACAAACGACCTCATAATAGCAGACCATTACACATATTTACGTGAAGCTAATAATCGTGTATCTCCCGCAAAACTATAGTCGATCGCGTACGAAAGCTACGCTTATCGTCACGACACATTTTTCGCGCATTGCACGCAACATTGTAATTCGCATTAACCAATACGACAGGTTATTTTTCACGAGCATTTCATCCGACTCAACATAGAATATAGCTCGGCTTTATAAACGCGCGCAGGCCGAATATAATTTCCAATTCTCCCTAATCCCTCCCGTAAATTATTACTGCTAAATAACACTCAGAAGCAGCTTTTTTCGCTTTCGTGATGTGACAACAGACAGCAGAAGCTATCAATTAAGTAAAGGAAAGCTCGTGGATAAAAAAAGCGAGACTGACGATCGAAAGCGTCTCGCTCTGAGAAGTCTGAGAGTGTGCGTGTGCGGCACGCTTTCCGCTTCGATATAGATAGTATATGTATATGTACACGGAGTGATTGTATATATGTGTAAAAATGTATGTGTTCTTTGCGCATATGTCCGCTGAACAAAACAAAATACAGAGCGGGAATGCACGCCTAACCAGTTCAAATGCGCCACCGGGAACAAGTGCATCGAGGACGTCTACAGGTGCGACGGCCATCCGGATTGTCCAGATCACAGCGACGAGGACTGCGCCCCGTCCGCTAACGACACTACACACACCACTTCGCCTACCACCAGTACGCTCCTTTTTCAGTGTGTCCATCGCTTCATTCATAATACATTTGTGCAACCTCGTCTAGCGTGTTCCGCTATCACTATTCGATCTCGGTAGATCTGTAAATAATTGGAACCTTCGATCGACTTTTTCCCAATAGAAACGTCCCCGTTAACAAAAAAATGATAATGAATTATTTGATGAATTTATTTCATCATATGAAAAACATTAAAATCGAATCGCTCTTCCTTACGAAAATCCGATACTGATCAATACTGAAAGACGGTAATTAACTATTTATTTTAAGTATTAAAAGCACTATTGTTCAGTACTTTAGTATTTTAAATAAATAATTAATTATTACCTTTCAGTATTAAATTGGTCAATTAGATTTCTGTGAAGACCAAAAATCGAACGCGTGTCTGTCTAAAAGAATATTTTTATTATAGTTATATATATATATATATATATATATATATAATAGTTATTTATATATATAATAATTTATTATTCGTTATAATAACTATAATTTTTTATTCGTAACTATTTAAACGTAAACGCATTTAATTTTAATTATTTATACATGCCGGTACTCTATGCAGTTTTATTCGCCGCTAGACGTTAAACAATAAAAATGAGAGATTTGAAAAATATCTTCGAGCTTCGCAGTGTTACAAGTTGCCTACCTTCGTCCGAAGTCCGTAATGTTTGCTTTCGGTCGAATCCTCTTAAGGAACTCTTATTTACGCGGGACAAGTGGATCTACCTGCCTGAGCGGATACACACTCGACGATGGTTGTATTTCATTGTGCATTTCTCACGATCAATCGTTACGACCGTGGTCGAGAAAGCGATTCCGCCTCTTGTTGCTTCTCCGAAGACCCCGACGGCCATTGTAACATTCGTTTTACCGCGCACTGGGAAAATTTATACTTACGAGACGCGACTGCTAAACTTATCGAGGCAACTTATTGAAGATGTACAAGTACATCTCTCTCTCTTCCTTTTTTTTTTATTTTCTTTTTTTCTTCTATTTTTCAACAAACCATGTTCTCGACAACGGCTCTATTTTATCGTACCACCTGAGTGCGGAAGGGTCGGAACACACCGGAAACGTATTACCCCGCGAATCCCCCGTACGGAAGATTCACGGTGATCGTCGACGGTACTCTCGCCCGTTCGCGCCGCAAATCGTCGCGTTACAAAGCAGCCTGCGGATATATACGCCATGCATTGATATACAAGTAGCTGCATTACGCACGAACTTGTACGCTCGGATGCAGACGACGGTGTTGGATAGGAGTGCCTTTGAACGTTTCTTTCCCCTGCAAACTTTAGTGTTTTTCCGGCAACAGTCTGCTAATTGCCGAAAGGACAGTAAAAAACGAAGGGGAAGAAAATTTGGGAAACTGAATGAACAGGGTATTCTTATGCAACATCTTAGCCACGTTTGTGATTCTGCTTGCGAAACTGGTGTTCTCTTTTTAGTTTTCTATTGCATCATTCTCAGTTGCATTATGGTATGATAGAAAGTAAATGCATTACGTCTCGCTGCAAGTGTACCTTTAAATTTGATTTCTGGCTGCTCGATGCTTCATTTTCCTTGCTGCGGATTTTTCCCTTGAATGTGCCTGTGTGTATGTGTGCGCTCAGACTCATCCGATCCACGCTGGACACCCGAACGCAGAAGAGAATGCGATCCGAGGACAGAGATGCGCTGCGATGATGGCAGTTGCGTTCTTCTACGACGTAAATGCGACAATATCTTCGACTGTCTCGACGGCAGCGACGAGCGCGGCTGTGGTAAGGGTTTCACTTCGTTCTCACAGCCCATCCTCTTCCTTTCCTTTCCGCATACTCGTATTAACGATGACAAATGTTTCCTGATTTCCTCCATCCGCGTATTCATATTAACGATGACGAACGGTTTCTGATTTTACAAGCCTGAGGAAATCTCTTTTTTGCTTATAAAATAAAAAAATTTTATACGTATATTTATTATTTCATTTTTATATGTTTATTTATAGTAATTCGCTAAAAATCTCTTTTTCTATAATAAGCTCTTTCGATAAATTGTCCTAAATCAGTTTGATAAATTACATTTTTTTTTTTTATTAATAATTCTGTTTCAGTTTATATTTTGTTATTGTTGTCGTAAATATGTGTATATTGAAAAACACTAACAGATAAATTTTACTAAGTATTTTTTACGTAGTAATGTAGTTCTTTATTGAAATGCTTTGATATATCTACTTATATATACAATGTTTACCATCAACAATTCAATAAAAGTTCATTACTGATAGCTCAATTCTCACAAATATTCATAAATTTTTAATAACTATTAATAATATTAAATAATACTATAATAATTTTACATATTGAAGATCTATAAATTTGTAGTTATTTTTAAGTATTAATATAAAGTTTCAATATATTAAATATTTCTTTAATTTGATTTGAGAATTTAATTTAAACTACTTTTATTCCTACTGAAATTTTTATCAATCTTATACGGTATGACACATGCTTAACAATCGATTATAATGATACCATTGATGATTCCTTACTATTCCCCAATCCCTAATGCTTTTTGCGGGAGCTTTTGACATGCTGTGTCATAAAGGGGTATGCACACCTGCCGAATGGAAGTGTGCCAGTGGCGAATGCTTGCCGGAAAACCAGAGGTGCGACGGAATAACGCAGTGCACCGACGGATCCGATGAGGATCTATGTGGTAATTATATGACAGCTTACGCCCACAATCGTCCAAAAAAATGGCCTTTTCACTGCTCTTGCTTGTTAGCCAGTTGCACGCTGCAAAATTATTACACACCTGCTTTTAGACGAATATCGTAATTTCCATTTATTCTCAATTTGCTAGAATCCTCGAATGACTATACCTCAATTAGAAAAACTTTTTACTCAATTAAATGTAATATTAATCTATGCAGCATGTTACAAAATTTAAGTTTGAATTATCTAATAATATATTTCCTGTTAATCTTAATGCCTGCATGATTATAGAAAGTTAATCATTATTCCCAATCTCAATATATCCTAAATTGATTCCTTAGAACCAAGAATATATGGAAGTATTTGTTATTAAACTAAAATCTCAACAACCTACATCGAAATTGTAATAGTCATCGTATGCATGGAATGATTTTATCATATATGACATCGCATTCTTTCTTTGCAAAAGGAATCACTCTCGCATGTGTTGCTTCATGTCACACGTTGCATTTTGTCTATGTTGTAAGTGTTGGCGCACGTGTCTCTCTGGGAGTATAACCGGTATGAACATTTGGAAGCGCATGATAAAAGCTCCTGTAAGTAGCTCATGATAATATTAATTGGACGATGCAAGAAGAGCGAATGTCCCGATGGGTTCACATGAGGATTGATCGTTCTACTGTATACTTTGCCTTAGAAACTTATTAGAGCAGAGTGGCTGGTGTACTCAGCAAAGTACAATAATATACAACTAACAAGGGTGACAAGCAGCGTCTATTGTGTATGATAAGAAACGCATAATAATTCATCCCCACGTTTGTTTAACACTTAAGTAGTCGTAGAGACTTTATTACTCATGATGTTTATTGGTTTGAATATCACCGATAGAAGTCTCTTCGAGAAGGTAAATTAAAAATAATTAAATTGAATAATAAATACAATTGAATTGCATTTAATTTTATAAGAGAGATTTTTTTTTCTTTTGAGGAAAGGATTACTAAGGGAAATCTGAATATATTACAAAATCAATATCTGTCAAAACAGGTGTTCCCGTCTTGTGTAATATGCGCCGATTGCAATTAAAAGATAAAAAAAATTTGCATACATATCGCCGCGATTACTCAAGTGTTAATAAAATGAATTTCACGTGCGATGGCAGCACGTTTCTTTAGCCTTACACGTCTGATTATTTTGAACAAATACGGAATCCTGCGGTGGTAAGGCCATTTTTTTTTCTCTTTCCCTTATTCTTCCCGTATGGATAGCATGCACGATAATACTCGACATGGAACTTGGTAATTATTGTAGTAACCGAATGTCCACCTGGGTGGTTTCGATGCAACGATGGAGTGTGCCTCGACATTAAGAGACGTTGCGATGGCCGGCCGCATTGCTTGGACGGCTCCGACGAGTTCAATTGCTCTCGTAACAATGATTTTTAGTTTTTAGCTTTATTTCACATGCCGAGGACGATATAGACCTAAGCCACACACCTAGAATCGACTGACACAGTAGTTCCGACAAGTACTGCTTTTTAGCTTTCACTTGAATGACATAGCAGTATCGTCGATAGTATTGCATTACGAATTAGAGCAAGTTACTTATAAAATTTTTTGTACTTTTCTTTTCTTTTCTTTTTAGTCACATTGGATATTTGCATTTTGTAACTTAGGTCTGTGTCCTTCTTAGCGCATTATTTATGTCGATAATAGTCCGCACTAAGAAAGCTTATCGTTAATTTAACAATTAATCAATAAGATTTTATATATATATTAGCATAAATAAAGACTTTTATAAAATGTATCAATTAAAACGATAACTTTTTTCCGTGCGCTTATTTATTCTAATCTTTCTCTATAACATTATTCTACTTTTTCTTTTGCCCTCTGAGGGTTAATCATGCCACTTTTTCTTCAGAGTGGAAACGTAAAAAATGAAAATTTTTTGTATGTATATATATATATATATATATACATAAAAATTATTATTTTTCATGTTCTTGCTCTAGGGAAAAATAAATTAGATGATTGACTTCCTGAAACTCTTTTCTCTATCAGCATTTTCATTATGGGTCATAATATTTTCTGCGACATATGGTATTCTTGTTATGAGCATATGATACTTAAATTCTTAGCGAATTAACAGTGAATGAATGCAACTAATTGCTAATTCATTTCATGAATTAATTTTGCGTGACTTCATCGTGTGTTAACTAAAAAAGTGCTCATGATGTGTGTGTTTCAGTGTTTAAAGATTTGAAATAGATGCAGGATCAAGTGCCGCGACATTTCTTTATTTCTTGACACTTGATCTTATTTTTATTTCAAATCTTTATTTCGTTTTTCTTTATCTTAATACGTTTGTCAACTTTTTTTTCTCGAAATTGGCTTTTCTACTCCCGCGTGCATTTTCGCGAAACAAAAATCGCAGACTTTGTATCAAAGGGTACTTTGCGTATTCCATCTTTCGCATTGTTTTGCTTGCGCGGTAAGACAAGACGTAAGGTGAAAGATGTAGCAATGCAGCATGCGAAATCTATTTAAGATTAGCCGATTTTCTAAGACAGCTCCAAGAAACATACAGAAGTCAATAAAAAATTAAAATCACTTTATTTTGATTCTTAATGTTAATAAACAATCAAATATTGTAATCAAAAATCATTATATTACTTTCATGATGTTGAAATAAAGTCACTATGACTTTTTCTTGACTCGATGTGTTCCTGGGACGTCATATACGAGCGACTTCTCCGTATCTTATGCGGAATGTCGATTGTGCAGAACGTTAATAAACGGCTACGCAGGGACTTTGCAGCTGTAACTGCAGCGACAGCAACTGCAACGGGCGCGACGACGGCGACGGTGCAGTCGTTCGAACGACTTCTCGCGCGCACGTCGGTGTTCAAGTTGGCAATTAAGAGGCTGTGTAACTAATACGGGTGCACGGACGCGTACACACGTACGCGGAAGCTGTTAATCTCATTTCGTCGTCCTGTATCGACCGTTTGAGCACGTTTTAGCCGGACGTTGACTGACCATTAACTCGAATACCGACGTGTCGCGGCTCCACTTGCCGTAGTCACCCCGGGACCACCCTGTCAAAGATAGATGAATCAAAATCAATTCGAGGGAATTCATTCTCGAAACTTGATCGCCAAACTCGGGAGCTTTCGAAGTGTTTGAACTTCTTCCTCATTCTCTGTTAATAATTTATTAATTAAATGAATAAGAAAGTAATTGATACGAGCCAATACGAGCCGACACTGGTTTTTAATGTGTAAATTACGTGTGTTCAATCGTAAGTAAACGTTTCGACCCCAATAATTTGAGTCATCCTCAGTACAATTCGAATCAAACAAGTGGACACATAAAATAAAATTAGCCTAAATTATATTTTATATAATATTCATTCAATTTTGAATACTTCGAATCGTTTTTATTAACAGTAACTCATCTTTTTAATCTGTCCATGTATTTATGTGCCACATCCTATAGTCAAACTTGATCTAAAATTGATGTTATAATCAGTGATTATTGTATAATATTTATGTCTCTCAGAGATTAACAATGTTATAAAGTATGATTGTCAAACGTGAATATCAGAGATTTATTCGTTTTCTATATTGTTATTAATTAAAGTGATGAAATGGAAATGATTATTCATATAATATTCAATGGAAATAAGAAGCCATATCATAAACGGCGCTTTAAATATAAGCTAAAATAGAATAAAGAGGGAAACAAGAACACAGGAATTCAGTAATAAAGTCAAATCCCGTTTCTCAGAAAGAGAGAGAGAGAGAGAGTTTGGAGATTCGTAAAATTTCTCGAAATGAATTCCCGAATTAATTCCTTTCGATTCGTCTCTTCTCATATGTGATCAATGATTTCTCTTTCTATGTTTTAGCATTATATATATGTATCTTGTTACATTTTAGCGTCAGACACAATGAGATATAAAGAATAAGATGATGATTAAGAAACGACTGATTCATTCTTATTATATTTCTTACATTTACTGATCACTCCTATATTTCACTGTGTCTTGATTCTTATAGCTGTTTGTGCCTTGCGATCTTGAATATTGGATACTCAATAACATACTTGCGTACATAACATACATCTTGATTACGCGCTCTGACTTCTTGACATGCATTTTGCATCGATTATGGATGGGATCGAAACTAACTCTACCTATTCTTCTTTCTGTCTTTCTACTTGTCTATCTGTACGTCTATTTACATCTATCCGTCTATTTTCAGCACAGGTTGCCTGATCTTTGAATTGCGCATCTATACTTGTGTATATATATATTTATATATATTTATATATATATTTATATTTATATCAGTGTATACAAATTGTATATATATATATATATATATATATATATATATACGTTTCTCTGATACCCTTTTACCTCCGGTTATTTACGTCTCCGCAATTTTCCACGCCGCGCGCTGACGCGTGCACAAACCGCGCTCTGCTGTTGCGTACAGCGCGTAAAAGCTCGCGACTGACGTAACACGAACTTTTGCAAATGTCAGGTTTTACACGATGGTCCTCTCCAACGTTTGAGAAACTAAGTTTAGCCAGTTTATTAATATATAAAAAAAAAACACCATATGTTTTCCACCCATGAAAACGTTCAAGTAAAACTGATTTAATATAAAATGAAGCGACATTTATACGCGGGGTTATTATTATAAATTTCTCAGATTATGATACGGTTTAGCGAAATGGCACGAAATTATAGACCGAAAACTATCATCATTTAAATAATTTTCTTTTTCGGTCACCGTTTGATCACCCGAGGTGATGCGTGCACGCGGCATCGCGTCGTCGTCTCCATGTTTCTTGAGATAATACGGCACGCGGCAATGTGCACGATACTTATTTGACGAGGCTGACGTACTTTTATCGCCCTTCGTCCATCGCAAGAGGAAGCACCTCTCGCGGGACTCTTTATCGATCGATAATTATCGAAGGCACTTGGTCAGCCTCGCGCATCTAATTTCTTCGTGCAAGGGTGAGAGTTGCACTGCACACACATCGAAGCCGTTCGCAATTTTTTTCCGGCTCATACGAGGATATTCTTCGCGACCTCTGCACTTAATGACCTGGTGAAAGTAGAATAGACGCTCGCGAACGATCGTTATTAGACAAACGTGCACATTGACGCTTCGTACCGCTCACATGTACAAAGAATCTTCGTCGTATCGTTTGTATCCCTCCTGCCTTTATTTGCCATTCAACGGAGTTGATTGGTTTTTGCAGAATGCCCCGACGGTCAACTACCCTGCGACAATGGCGTCTGTATCAATAAGAACTTCTTCTGCGACCACAATATCGACTGCCATGACGCTAGTGACGAACGAAATTGCCGTAAGGATATCTTTGGATATATTTTCTGCTGTTTCACCGAAAGTTCTATTCGATATTCAAAGATTACAAAACATTCTATGCCCTGTTATGAGGATATTTTGAAGTAAAATATATGTGTATTTTATAACTTGGAGTGTAACACTTAGTACATACAATTAGATCATCTGTGTCCTGCACATTTCTTTTCTTTAAAATATTAGGTGCACCAAATAATTAGTTATTAGTTAACATTTATATACAATTTTTTTAAATATGCTTATAAATATTCTCTGAAGATATTAAAGTATATTTAAGAATTACTTGATAATATATAATTTAATATACTTGAACGACCTATTGTAA